>NW_008600943.1:8868-28124 GCF_000691845.1 Merops nubicus
ACAGGGCAGCCTGCGCCCCCGCAGATCCCCGGTGCCCTGTCTGGGGAGGCGGGACAGTTACTGCAGGGCGTGGAGCTCGGCCTGGTGACAGTGGCCTGACCCGGGGCTAGTGTTTGGAGGTGGAAGACACGAGTAGCTCTGGTTTCCTTACAGGAACTGTCAGGTTCCCTGGGCTTGGAAAGAAAGTCTGTGACGGCAACAAAATGCAACAGATCAGACGGAGTCCTGGCAGTGGGTTACAGCTCTCAGCTGGACACAAAACTGGACAGGACAAACTCCCCAGTCCTACGGTCTCCCTGTGTGCAGACATGGTACCATACAAAAGTGGAATACACTTCAACTCGATTGTTTGGTACTGTGTGCCTAGATTGTATGTTATAGAACTCTACAGATCTACTACCCTTTCCTGCAGCAGAAGGGGAAGGCAGGGAAGTAAAAATAAAGAGTTCAAGGCAGAACAAATAAAAAGAGGGTGAGAAAGAGAAACTGTCCATGAGAAAAATTACATGTGGTGAGGTCCATCTTTTTTTAATCTATTTATGGTCAAATTGCAGACATCTTACAGAGGTCCTTGGTTTATACTGGTAGAACACAATATATGTATCGCCTAATTCAGAGAATGCAATTGAGGCCACAGAAAATGAAAGAACAGTTTCTTTACTTCAGTTTGATGCAAAGACATTATTGAAAGTTTGATTTATTTCTTCAGCATTTAACAAGAAAGAAATTTAAAAGCTGCATTTGGAATCACAGAATTCTCCATTTAACATATTGGTTTCCCCCCCTCCCTTTTTTCTTTTTTTTTCCTTTTTTTTTTTTTTTTCCCCTCCAGGTGCTCAATACTTGCGTGTAGTGCTTACGTGGCTCTGGCTTTGGGTGATAACCTTATGGCATTGAATCATGCAGATAAACTTCTTCAGCAACCAAAGCTGTCAGGGTCTCTTAAGTAAGTCCGATGTGGTCACTTCTTCTTTCTCAGCCCTACTTTTTGCTGGAGAGTTCTGAGTTGAAGCTTCCAGTGTCTGTAGCTGCTTGGCAATTCTGTATCTGATGCAAAGAATTGCTTGGCCTGCTCCTGTTCATATTGAAGCCCTGACTAAATGTTCATTGGCACGCAGGAACGTGAGTCCCCTCCTTTGTGTATGAATTCCATGAAATTCAGAATCTATCACTGCTTTTGTTGCTGTTTGTGAAACCTCCAGCTATGGGTCCCATGCAATGACAGGGCTGTCAGGTCTCTGTCCTGATTCACTGTGGGGCTGCACTTGCTTGTGCTGGCACAGCACAAGGGGCAAGAATGAGCATCTGAGTGTAGACAATATTAGCCCAAGCCAGCATGCTGCGGAAAGTTTGTTATGAAACTACAGCCTCAGGGGAAGGTTTGTTCAGTCAGTAGGATAGCAGATCTTGGGTGTGCAGGACTGTCACTTCACCTGCTCCTCTTGCTTATATAGGTTCCACTCTTCAGTTTCTCTTTCTTAGTTCTCATTTGGCACTGTATTTTTTTTGGAAGGATATTGAAAGCTCATTCTGTTTGTGCCCACGAGTTCTCACACATCTCTGCAAATTCTAAAAAGGCAGCTTTTAGCTCTGTGCTTCTGACCTTGTTTGTGCATTTAATTCCTGTGTCGTGCATAGGATAAAATACAGCAGAGGGTTTTATGGTAGTAGTATTTTTCAAAAGTGGTAATGTACTTGCAGAAAGGAAGCTAATTTGTGCTTATTTTTACATGCTGGTGGCATACTCTAAAATGGTCCATGCCAATTAAATTCTTTGACTCCCATGCTTCAAACTGTTGCAGAAGCTCATCTTTTTGCAGAGTCATTTTATAAGCAAGATTTTAGAGAAGGTTGCAAGGTAAAACATACGGGTAACACTGCCCTCACAAAATTATATAATGCAAGAAACACTAGATGGCAGGTTTTTTGCAAATACAGTCTTGGACTTGGGGAACTAGGCTTTTGTGCAGGTGGGGAATCTTGTTCCTGGTTTTGTAAGTGAAATAAATAGCATGTAGAAAGTTATTTGCTCTATGAGATCTAAACTGCAGAAGTTATTTTGCACAGTTAATTATTTTACCCGACGTTTTGTAATTCATTGCAACCAACTATACAGTCAGTTCGAAGTATACTGTATACAGGTGCATACAGAAAGCATGAACTTTTTTGCTCAACTTTTGTTTCAGATTAAACAGTGTAGTTAGTTTGCAAATATTTATCATCAGGATTCCTTCTGTTCCCAAGTTGAAAAGGAAAGCTGCTGATTAGTTGAGCTCAACTGCAAGTGTCAGACATCAGATTTGCATAACTATTTTGAAAAACCACAGATGGAAAGATGTTTGTGCCCCATGGACAGGCCTGTGTAGTTGCTGTCCTTAGAAATGCAGCTGTCTTACCAAATTAGTTTGATTTTTGACTGCAAAGTCACTTAACACCTCAGATTGTAGTTGTATCCATATCTTGGGATGTTTTTGTAAGAACTCCTTTTTTAATTATCTGAGATAAAGCTGCAGTGTCTTTCTGGAATGGCAGTTCTGTGCATGAATGAATGGTCATCCCTCAGGTCCCTATTTTTTCACAACATTAGTGCCAAGTATTCTGACAATACCTTATAAGCAAGCTAACTTCCATGCAAGTGCTTCAGGTAGAAGCTTTCATGTGCTTGTGTTAAAAACTGCATTCATTTGTCTTACCTAACAAATTTTGGGGGTGGTTACACTGACATCTGTACCTAACCTTTTGCTGTTGTAGGTTTCTTGGGCATTTGTATGCAGCAGAAGCTCTCATCTCTCTAGACAGAATATCTGATGCCATCACTCACTTGAACCCTGAGAATGTCACTGATGTTTCCCTTGGGATCTCCTCAAATGAGCAGGATCAAGGTTAATGAACCCACACTTAATTAGAACGGGTTATGCTTTCACCTGCCTTCCTGCTGTAACTTCCTATATGCAGATATAATGATGATTAAGATGTCTTTGTTTTAATACTGTATGTTGCTTGAGGGTTTTTGTTTGTTTGTGCTCTGTTTTCCTGGCTTCAGTCCCTACTTTGTCTTTTGCATGTTTGTCATTCTTTTAAAGTGGCTAATCCTGTAACATAAATTAAGGTAACTTTTGAAAACTGCTTCTGTTAAATGCACAACTGTGGTTAAGTCTGAGCTTTAGAAAGAAGCAAGCTTATTTTTTTGTAATAAGCTTTAAAAAAAGCTTATGGAACATGATGGATTTTGTGTGGGTTTTCTTTGCAGGGTCTGACAAAGGAGAGAATGAGGCAATGGAGTCTTGTAAGTACCTCAGCCCCTGTATTCAGCAGAGTGCAGGAACTTCCTTGGCCAATAAAAGTGTATGAAAAAAAATTACTTTTGATTGCAGCTGGCAAGCAGACCCCACAGTGTTACCCCAGTTCAGTCACATCTGCACGAACAATGATGTTGTTTAACCTTGGCAGTGCTTACTGTTTGAGGAGTGAATATGACAAAGCTCGCAAGTGTCTTCATCAGGTATGAAAAACAAAGCTCAAGACAGCTGTAGGGCCAGATGTACTTCCTTCAAAATGTCATTTAGATCACAGCAAATCTTGGTGATTTCATGGCCCAGGTTTATTTGTGGAGTTTGTTGAGATGGCAGCTCTCTCCTGTCTTCTTGGACCAATCTCTTCTAGTAACATAAAATGAAGAATTACAAATTTCTTTCTTATGTAGTTTAGTACTGCTATGGGAAGAATTTACCACCAAATAATTATATTCCACTGTTTTGATATTAGGAAGCCTGTTTTCACTTCTATGTTTAGGGCTTTGTGTTTTGTTGTTGTTTTTTTTATGGTCTGAAAGAAATTGCTACATTTCAGAGGAAAAGATTCTCAAGGGCCTTGAGTTTCCTTCTCTCTGATTGTTTAACAACTCACCATCTAAGCTATTAACTTTAGAGCTGTGATACCAGACTGCAGTTCTCCTGGAGGTATGCTGCTTGCCCGCCTCTTGTCTGTAGGATTCTCAAGTACTGATTTTGAAACTCCATCTTCACTTAGCCTGTGTCATTTGGTCTTTATTACAGCTGGGTCCATCTCCTTCAGTTATGTTTGTCTCTTTGCAGCCTTTCCTGTCTGTCAGGAAGACTACTCAAATGCATTGTTGAGCTGCAAACTGAAACAGCAGTCTCCCAAATTACTTCATAGTGGTGTAGGTGAACAGGTTCAAACTCTGTGAGTCTCTCAACTGCTTAAGGCTGTTCTCTTGCTCATTTTCCTTCCAAGGCTTCTCAATTGGGCAGGTGTCTATGCTTGGGCTCTATAGCACATGTGTAAAGTAAAGCTCAAAGGAGTGTAAGGCCATCTGTGGATGTAAAGTATAGGAGGTCTCCACATCTACTATACATTCATTGACATCATAGTTGAAAAAATACATGTATGTGGAAAGCTAATGAATGATCCTTGTTAATGGTGTATTCTGAACTTTGGAGCAGTGTATGGTTCCTTCCTCACCTGTCATCTTCCCAGGAAACACAGCAGATTGGGCCAAGAATTACAGATCTGTATTAATGTAAACATACAGTAGGTGGTGCTGCTAATTAGCATGAGTCTTGAAGTACAGATAATCTGCCAGTCTCTCCTTGCATGCATAAACCCGATGGAGTGTATTAGTTTGAAAAAAACCCTTATCTTTGTTTATGAATGATTTGGTTTTGTTAGCTAAGATGGCGGTAGCCATCTTGTCAAGGGGCACTTTCTTTGAGCTGGATGTTTCTCTTAAGCACTTTTCCTCCCCACCCTCTTCATTTTCAATAAGGCTGCTTCGCTGATCCACCCCAAAGAGATCCCTCCAGAGGCTATTCTGCTGGCTGTGTACCTTGAATTACAGAATGGTAAGTTTTGCAATGTTCTGTCGACCTAGGTTCAGGATACAAGGGGAGAAGGGTGCAGTAGTCATCATCTCTAGCCTTCATAGAGTTGTGCCAGGATTTTGGATGACACCCTTTAGGCCCTGTCTCCATTTACACTGCTATGGATCTATGCATCTGTGCCTTCCCTTCCATAGCTTATTGCCATCCTGTTCTTACACACTCCAGACTTCCTAAACGTTAACCTTCTGAGCTGAGATCTTCTATGCTTTGTGCTGAAATCAGTGGTCTTGGATAAGCTCAGTAAAACCCTTGATGTTTATCTCATAAAAAAGGGTTTGAAAGGCTTTTCATGAAGACAGCTACAATCCAAGTTTCCCAAAGAAACCATGTCAAGGCCTATGTAGCAAGTATTGCAACAGAGCTTGTCATACTGATAACTCTCCTCCACAATCCTTCCTTCCTTTTGAAGGTTCACTGTGTTTGTGTGGCAAAAAAAAAAACCAAACCTCTATATAATGGGAAACTGGAAAGGCCCTTGAATGCTGCAGTTTGAGTGGCCTGGTGCAGCCGTCATGGACACAGACCTGTATGCCTTGGGACTTGATATCCTGGTGGGGGGAAATGTTTGGTGTGCTTTTGCCTCTTCAGCTGTCTTGCACTGTAGACAGGCAGAGGACTTGGAGTATTTGGGCTCAGAATTTCAGGCTTCTTCAAAGCTGTTCCTACAAAGGTGTTTTTAAGCTGAAGTTTTGGAAACCCTTCTTTCTGCAACCATGTACAGAGCAGAAGAGAGTAGAAAATGGGATTTACATCTGTCACCTCCTTCTAAGTATATGATCAAAAGGAGCTAAAGATATATTTTGTTCTATAAATGGCAACAAAACAGTGCATCTCTTCTGAGAGTAAAACTTCCAGTTAAAAAGATGTATTTAGTAAGAGGCAGAAATGTTCACTTCAGAATTTGAGTTTTCTCATATAATTTTATGTGCTTACTTTTAAACAAATAATGCTTTTTCCATTTATATTGGTGTTTATTTGATGGGCCCATGCATAGAGTTGCAAATCAGATTTCTTGTTTTAAAACCATGTTTTATATACACTCTTGACACTTGCATTACTGTCTGTCATGTCACATTTTAAGGGCATTTTTTGTGAGCTCTAGAGCCTCACTATGCAGATGGTAGAGAGAAAAGGTGCCTTCCAAGCGCTCTGGCATCTTAAAGCTTTGGGGGTTAAAGCTTTGTGTCTTCAGAACAGGAAGAATCAGGCAATACTGGTGTCTCAGACTTCACTTTTGTCCAGTACTTCCCCTGTCTGCCTCAGCATGTCAGTGAATATTCAGAACACTGCTCATTACCTGGGCTGGGCCCAGGGCTGGCTTGTCAGCTCTCTTCTGAGAACAGCGAGTTGTAAGTCATTCAAAGGTACACTATTCTTTTTTAAATCAAAAATGGTCTTGTAGGTAACACGCAGCTGGCACTGCAGATCATCAAGAGAAACCAGCTTCTCCCCTCGGTGAAGATGCTCTCTGAGCTGCGGAAGAAGCCCGTGTTTCAGCCAGTGCACTCCATCCAGCCCATCCAGATGCCAGCTTTCACCACCGTGCAGAGGAAGTGAGGTGCTGCTCCAGCCTGCTGCTGCCCTGCCCCTCAGGGCCTGGCATTTTGTACATTTTTTTTAACCTGGGACACCTGCATACCCCAATTGATGGAGTGTGTTCATTTATGTAAATTTTTAATAAAACACATAAACAAAGGCATGGTTGGAAATGTTTGTAAAGGTTATTGCATAAAGGAAAAGAGGTTGCTATCTGTTTTGAAGGTGCGTGGCTGTTCACTTAACCAAAAAAGTGGTTAACCAAGTGTGTCATTCTGCTTTTTTTGAGGAGCAACATATGGGAGGGAAGCTACTGAAGGAGAGTGTCATTTACCTGAAGTCCTGCTTAAGTAGCAGCTGAGCTGTTGTGTTGGCTGCTGTGTTTTGATGGATACAAGCTGTGCTTTGTATTGCTCAAAGAAGAGGCTTTCGCTCAACTTAACTTTACTATGTTCACATAGCTGCAGTCCACTACCCTGCTCCAGCTGGGAGCTTGGTCTGTGGTGTATCTGGGAGTGAGGGAGGGTGTGCTCCCTCATGCATTTTGCCAAAACAAGAAAGGTGGTAGAGCAAGGTGGCTAGCAACTGTTCAAGGTTTTGTCCTGTCTGCAAGGAGGAGGGAGGGGGAAGGGGTGTTGGGGGGGGGAATAAGCAGGCAGTGGCTAAAGGGACCAGTGCTGGGAATACTCCCTTTACCTGGCAGGGAGTTGTTTGTGCTGGGGTGTGGTTTTGTTTTTTATTTTGCCCTAAAGGAAGGGGGCAATTGTGCAGTTACAGGAAGTGTGCCTGGCTGCAAGATAAAATTTTGTTGTTTTGCAGTTAATTTTTCATCTGCTGAACTGGTTTCTGCCTCACAGGAGTACCTTTTTCTGCATGTCACTCAAACCACCTAGATGCTGCAAGATAGCATACACAAGGAGACACTGATTTCTTATTATGGGTGTAGAACACCTGCCTTGGGACTTCAGGCATAAGATAATTGGTGTAGCACAGAGCTTAGCATCTTCCCTCCCTTTCCCTCCCTGTCTGTTCTTTGCCCTTTCAGTCTGTTCTGACACTTGGCCTGATGATCTCCAGGGTACAGCTAGGCTATAACATTGTAGCTGCCAGTTACTACTCCAGGAAGGTCCCTTTTTCAAAGGGGTCATCACCTGGGAGTCCAGGTCTGCCAAGCTGTGCTCTCAGTAACTTCCATATAGCTTTGTACCATAAGCAGTTCTGTGTTTAGTCCCCAAGATCTTCAAACAAGCAACAACTGATAGAAGACAAATTCATTAAACTATGTGTAAGTTGCAGAGTGCATGGGGCTTCAGCCGGAGGGTGTTCCTCCTGTCCTTGATAGCTGGCTTCACTGCTTTTCAAGACTTTGGAAGTAATGACCCTGTATCTGGCTTTTCCAGTAACTTCCCTATTGCTGTAGGAGGTGCTGCTCAGTCCTTAAGTAAGGGCAAGCAGTTATAAAGTATTAACAATTAAAAAAGTGTGCAGATATAATTTTTCTGTAAGAAGGGAGAAAAGTAACAGATACATACCTCCAGTCACAGCAGACTGACTGGTTGAACACAAAAAGGTTAAAGATGCTGCCCCTGTGGTCCCAAGCACAGAATGGAGAAGACTCTCTGCCACCCTTCCCCACCCAGCATGCAGGGCATTCACATGCAGAAGGTGCTAATGCTGAGCTCTTCAGCAGCATGCAGCTCCACCCATAGACCCCACCGCTCCCTTTGAGCTCGGTTGTTCCCCAGATACTGCACATCTCATCACAGCTGCATTTGCATGTGAGCAGAACCATTCAACCCCAGCTCTCCTCCAACAGTGACAGCATTTGGGATCCCCCCCCAGTCCCCCTTCTTGGATCTAGTATTGCTACTTGAAAAGAGTGGTGGTGACTTTCAGCAGTTGGGCTTCACAGTTTTATTATTAACAGAGAAAAAACTACCAAAACCCATTGGGGAAGTGGAGCAGTCAAGGGCCCATCTCCTCTCTGGCATTGTCACAGTCACTACCCGCTTCTGCCATTTTGCCTGTTGGTTTTGGGCTCTGATAGTAATGAAGCAAAGGTCAAGTAAAACTAAAAGCTGTGCTGTGGCAAAAGCAGTGGGAGCAGAACCAGCACAGGCTGGGATGTGTGTCAAGTCAATAATGCTTCTTTTGGTTTGGGGAACTTCCTGAAGGAGGAATGCCTGCCTGTCCTCTCCTACCCTCCCCTTTCCTCCAGGATCTCACCTCTGCAGTCATGCGCTGGCTCCTCTCCCCCCCCCACAGCAGAAGGGTTCACTCCCTTTTCCCCCACAAACACCACAACCCCAGTTGCTAGCTCACCTTCCTCACCCACAATGCTGGCAGGAGCTCTGAGCTAAAGGCTTTAGCAAAACGGTGACCATGGCCATGGGGCAAGGGTCAGCAGCATCCAGAGCCAGTTCATGAGATTCTACATTCTGGTTGTCTTCATGGAGAGGGAAAGGAGAGAGCACAGAAGGGCATACACACAGTACCACACAAAGCAGGGAAAGTTTGTAATCTTGAAACTCACCTGAGCAGCCTTTCCCCACTCCATACAGTCTTCTCCCTCTCTCCTTTCAACTTGAGATGATCTCTGTACTGCTGACATGTTGTCAAGCTGCTCCAGCAGGAAGCAAGAGCAACGATCAGGTCGAGGGTTATGATGGACAGAGCACAGTATGGTGCTGAGCAGTCCCGTGGTTGTACACAGCTGGAGCCAGAAAGCATCACCACTTTGAAACATTAGTCAGTCAGCACTTCCAGAGACTGGAATCCACCCTCCCTGCCAGCCATGCTTGCAGTTCAGTCAGTGGCCTTAATTCTCAAACCTTCCTTGAAGAGCATCTTTCCCCACTCACCACTTCTTTTCAAACCTTTTCCAAGGCAGTAAGGAAAAAGACCACAATTCCTGCTTACCCAGCTTCACTGGCAGTCTGCTTCAAGATGCCAGATGCACTGTTAGATGTGCTGGTGGCTTTGCTTTACTCTGCCACGCAGATACAGCATTACTGTCACAGATGCAAAGGTGAAGAAACGGAAACTTATAAATGGCCCTAGCAAGGTTAAGCCAGGAAATTCTGCAAAATACTGGTGAAACTGCATGGGGTACAGGTAGTGAGTTCAGTATCACAGCCAACTTCCTCCAGCCATGACAGTAGGCTGGCTTTTTAAATACATTTTAAAAACCACTTCTATCAATAGCACCTCAATATCTCTCAAAGCAGGTTAAAGTTTTCAGTAGTCATATGGGGGTGGCCAAGTTAAAATTCTAGCAGGTGCTTCTTCTTGTTTGCATCCTAACAGACCAGAATTCTTTTTCTAGATAATACAGAAACACACACACAGATTTGCCTTGGAAAAAAACCCTCACATTTATTTGATTAAACAAAAATAAAATAAACTGCATAGGAACATTTTAAAGTCCAGAGAGACACTGACTTTGTTTTAAGGCTGCCAGTAGCTGATACATCATCTCCTTGCTACATCCTTCAGCCTTCCCTATGGACCACAAAGATACATTCAGAAGCCTCCATTAACACAAGGGTTCTAACATTTTGCTCACTTATTCTACATAAGTTTGTATATAACCTGTCATGCTTTCTCCTGTGGTACTCAATGTCTGACATCTAAAATTTATGTCACTTTTTGTCCAAGTAGAGATGTGAGGCCCTTTTTGGAGCCTGGAAGTTCTTGTCACAGCCTGTCTCAAATAGATACAAAAGCTCTGAGGAGCATATTAAAAGCAGAGCTCTGTCTGTCCTGCTGAGACATTTTAATTATTATTAAAAAAGCAGCATTATTAATCACTAAAGGATTAAAAAAGCAACTGCAACAGAAGAGGAAACAACAAATCAACTCAAGATGCCCAACACCCAAGGACTGACAAAATTGTTCTGAACCCCATTGCAAACCTGCACTAAGGCAGTACTACTTACACACCAGCAGTGAAATTTGGGCCATATATCTAAGAGTTGATTAAATGACGGGAGAGAAACGCACGTTTGTGAGATTAGCTTCACATGGACAACCTCCATTTCATTCAAGGCTTCCAATTTCTGTTTGACTTGAATTGCAGGCGTGTGCTCAACATCCTCACTGCTCCAACAAATTGTGCATGGACCAAGCAGCGCATGACAGGTAACGCACCGTACAAGAGTCACATACAGTAAGAAACCCCCACCAACTCCTGTGACTAAGCACACCTTACAAACTAGTTAAAAATTTCAGTTATTTTAGAAAAGAAACTAAAAACAAAATCCAGAAACAAGACATCTCTCCCTCTGAAGGAAAAACTACTACATTGTCTGAGGAGTACTCTACAAACCTATAAAAGGACTCTTTTTTAACTAGTCTGGTAGTTCAAAAGAAAATTACTTAACTACATCACTACACAGACACTTAACATTCAGTCAGTAAGGCTCTATGAAAAGAGCTCAAAAAAATTATCTACCTGAGTTTGTAAGTTGATACAATCATTAATAGAAGGTCTAAGACCATGCAGGTACAGAAAGCATTTTTAGAACCATTACTGGTTAAACAATGATGGAAAAAGATGCCAGTCTGGCTTGCTAACCCGTAAGATCACTTAAGAGACATCAATGTACATTTTCCACCATAACATTTATCAAACCCAGCACAGCCTATTATTGTTATTATGGGTCTCCTGTACCCACTTCTGTCATCCCTAATATGAACAGGGGAGGAAAAAAGATTTTTCAATATAGTAATCTGAAAATGTGCTTCTGCAACTTTACTCCACAGGTAAAACAAGGGGTATGTTGCATGTCACTATTAGAGTTGCATAAAACCCCAACATACTGGTTTTAAACTGCCTCTCCTGAGAATGTCTGAATGCAAATTGCCCTCCAGGAATAGGAACTTGGTTGCTTTGCCATGGCGGAAAAAAATCCCATTGAGTCAAGAAAGCTACTGATACAATCACCAAGTCAAAAAAAGTCAGTATCTTATTCCCTTCAAGCATTTGGTATAGAGTTGTGTTTACAGCAATTATAACATTCATCTTTCCAAACAGGACATATCTGTAGGCATGCATAAAAGTTTTTCCTCTTGTAGAGAGAAGACCTAAAGGTCTTATGGACATAGGAACACTGCAAATGATCATGAAGTGTGTAATGTCAGCTAGTAGTGTCAAAATACTGAAAAAAGTTTACATTTCCATACATCATAGTGAAAACAGAACAAACACAGAAGTGTTTCAAGGTATCTCAGTCCAGTTTGCCTGAACATACAACCATTTGTGTTTATTTACAGATTCTCTAGCAAGAGCAGCTTGGTATGTCCATGGGCAGGCAGCAAAAACAAGAGCAAACAAAAGCAAGAAGTCACCACATTGTACACACTTAGTATCTCCGTTTCAGCTAAAATGCTTGTCCAACAGGCAGCATGAACCCTTCCCCAGGCAGATTCTCAATTATGTCTCAAACCTGTCTGATGCTAAACTGAGGTAGATGTTTTATTTCTGCAAAGTGAGGTAGAACTTCAAGAAAAGATAGTGGCATCTCTAGTTGTGCATTTTGTACCACAGCAAACTGGGTTTCAAACTCCCAAGGACTCAAAGACCATAGGTACAATATTTGTCTAACGCAAGTACCAGTGTTCATTTTTTATACAGCTCCAAACTGTTTGCCTAAATATCTCCATCTTTAAATACCCTAATACCTTTTGGCACCATTTGGCTTACACTCCTTTTATTAAAAAAAAAAAAAACAAACCACACCACCACAACAGAAAGACCCCAAAACACTTTGGCACAGTATGTTCTTTTGTAAAATCAGAACTGAACAAAGAATGATCAAAGTTATGGCAAGATAAGCCTATAAAAACTTGCTCTCTTCAGAAATTAATTTTGGTTTAACTGCAACATAACAGAGTTGGCCCATTTTCCTGCAACTCCAAAGGAATGCCACAACCAAGTGCCTTGTTCCTCTTTCTCCCAACTTGATTACACTTGGCCCCAATATGTAATCATTTCCAGGTGTCATCCTTCCCTTGCTTTCTTTACAAGTTTAAGGTTTATGGGCTTCTTAAAATAAATTATATTTAAAAGGTACTAAATAGAAAGGAGTGAATTCTCTGAAGGACCTGCATTATTCAAGTACTGAGTCTGCTTCAAGTCTGAGAGAGGGCAAGATTGCTTCAATAGACTGAACCCAAACCAGCCATACTAACTGCTGGTAATATTTTGTCAAGCAAAAAGTTTACTGAGAGCCACTGGTTTAACCTGGCATAGTGAAACTGCTTTCAGAGTTCTACTAGACAGGTCTGCCACTCACACCTGTTGTTCCTCAATGTCAAGAGCTGAGAGAAAGAGGCACAAGCTCACCTTACCCTTCTCCAGGCCATTTCCACTGGTTCAGAAGATTACTCTGAATGCTTGTTCAGTTTGCAATCTAGCTTCAAAGCCTTGCTTTTCCTCTCTGCCCTGTGTATGCTGTGACACTGGGGCATTAACCTGAGAACATGCATAGCCTGAGAACATGCATGGAAAAAACAGAGCAAGGTTTGAATCTCAAACGTTTAAGTTTTACTTTTTAAAAGCCCCTATGGAGCATCTAATGTTGGCATTGTGTATTACCGCTACTTCTTTTCATTGCATATAAAACACTCCATTTTATAAGCTACACTACCACTTTTTCAATAAGACCAAGTGTGCTTAGCACTATGACAAATATTAAGGACTTATTTTGGGTAGCTCAATAGTAGTGTTTTTAAAACGAAAAAGCTCCCCAACACATGAGGTCAAACACTTGAGGTTTTGGTTTGTAAGCAAATCCTACTGAATTAAATACACAACTTAAAGTCATTCTTCTTCCTGACAGAGCTGGACTGGGGGTTTGTGCAATGGCTCCATACAGAACAGCAAAGGGCAGCTTCAGTGTCTGTCCCCTACGCACCGCAGGCTGGAAAGCGGCAAAGAGATTTCTGCAGTTCAACACACTTAACTTTTTAGTAATGCCTGAAAAGAACAACTCGCTTCTGGTCCCAGAGAAAGGAGAAGCCCAACAACATTAAAGCACAAGAGTATTTCTAGCATACTCCCACACTGTCAGCCATTCTGGTCAAGGTATTAAAAGACCTGGCATTTTTATCAAGACATGATAGGACCAATGCAAGGACACTGCAAACTAAATATTAAAGCTTTTTAAACCAGTTTTCTTTGGTATCTAGATTTTGCAGGCTGTTTCCACAGCCCACATTGCAAATAATTCTTGTCATGTACTACTCAGTCCAACCCTGGATATGTCACAACTGTAGGCCACCGCCAAGAATGGAGGCAGACACACAAGCAGAACTTGAAAAAGCTGAAGGTAAACTAGCTCTCTCATCTCCGTATTTTGAGTGGCCACAAAAATTGAATGACAGACATCTGTCTAAGAGATTATCCATTAAAGACTATTTTTAAACCATGCAACACTAAGATTAAGCCTAACTGAAACACACCACTCTGAAATGTTTGCTTCCTAGAGATTTTGGGTTTTTAAAAGGCAGCACAGTTATTTTACCCTATTTAAATTAGGTGGTTTTCCCCACCATCCTTTCAAAAGAGGTTTTGCTATCTCATTAAACTGTCTTTCTGGTCCTTTAGTTTAAGCCTCCTCTAAAGTGGCAGCTGTCTGTCTGTACGCATTATCCAGATTTCCTCATTACCCAGAAAGTTAATACTCCTTGGAGGGAAAAAGCAGCAAGAAGGAAAGTGCACCCTGTGATTTCTCCCAAACTTGCAAAGAGCCTTTCAAACTCACTAACTCACTTTTGTGCATGATAGCTGGCAGAGAGATGAACCCTTTCCTTGGAGGATGGCTCGGGCTCTTCAGACTTTTTGACGATGACCATGTATGTTTCAGAAATCTTCTCTTGCAAACAGCAAGGTAAATACCATGACATTTTGAAGCCTAAGAGTATCGATACATAATTTTTTTTTTTTTTTTTCCACTGCAGAAACAGAAAAGCCCTCTGGTCTCTCCTTTAACCATCTTGTTTGTCACCAAAGCCAAAAGGTGAACTAACAGCTCTGTAGAGACCAGATCTGCATTAACAGCTAAACTAGAATGTAAGAAATTGAAGAACAAAACCAAATATTTCCAGGGACTTAAAGTCACATTTTGCTAAAAAGATCTCTATTCTCCAAAAAAGTTTCTACTTCTCAGAAAAGCTGTTTTTATATCTCTGAAAGGGCTAACCTCCTCCTGCCTCCAAGCTTTTAAGGATCATATCATGTAAGGATCACATCATATACAGTTATGTTACATAGAATTCTTTGGTGCTGCCCTGGAAAAAAAAGCAGCAAAGTCTCATCTTGATGCAGTTTGCCTTATGCTAGTACTGGCAACTTTTCACTTGGATCTGTAGCAAGAGGTACAATAGAACTCCAGGGCCACCCTGCCCTAAAAACTACAGTAGACCTTCCTGAATTTTTCAGTCCAGCTCTTTGGGGAAGCCAGAAGATGTAAAAACATTTGTCACTGAGAGTTACTGCAACCCTCTTTAAACACAAAAACCTGCTGAATTCTCCAAAACACACCCTGAATCTCCAAAGCTGTGCTTTACTTCTTAGTTTTGGAAAAAGGTACCACTTCTGTTTTAACAAACCCATCAAACTCTATTCCCTTAAAGTCTCACTATGGGGATGGGGGACAAAAAAAAAAAAGCTATTTCACAAGAAAATAAATCAAAAGGGTTTTCCCTGTTTCAATGCTCCTTGTAATCTCCTCTGTTACGCAGATTAGGTGCACTGATAAAAGAAACAGTAACTTTTAAAAACTAATTTAGCTTTCAGGTGAAAAGGGTAAAAAGAAATACTCAATGATAGGATACATTAAAGGGAAGATTTTTATCTAAACATTACAAGACTGCACTAAGCCACTAAAATGAACAATTTGGTTTAAAATAATTTTTGTGCATTTTCATCAGTTTTACTTTGTGCTGTTGGATTACTGCGTTTCAAAAAAAAAAATACACAAATGCCAAAAAGATGCAAACTTGCTCTTCCCGGCAAGCAAACTCTACTCTCACAAAACGCTCAAAGTCATCTGGGAACAAGACGCTGTGCTCACCAGTAAATCAAACACACTGAGGTATAAAAAGGAGAACAGGAAAAAGTTCTCTGCTGCAGCAGCAATTAAAAAAAAAATCCCCCCTTCCCACATCCCCACCCACAGAACTGCAGTATGGTCAAGAACAAATTCTCTATGAGCATCTACTACCATTTTCTCCATTAAGAGTTACACAGAGCCTTTTTTGGCTCAGTCTACAGAACTCACCTCACAAACCACCTAATGTGCACAGCAACACTTGTTTGTGCATGAAACCCTGTTGGGGGAGAGGTAAAACATTCTGAACTGTGAGTGCGTGGGGATCGGAAGGGGGCAAGAAACCCAGGAGGAAAGGGAGAACAATGAGGTAGATAGAATTCAATTTTACAGGCTCACTCCCTGCAGAAAAGATAAGTACATTCATCTGTAAAAAAATTAAAGATGAGGTAGGTTTGAATTAACGTTGTATTTTTTCATTTTCTCTTCGAAGAATTTCCCTGAGACAGTTTCTTCCTAATTCAAACACAGATTAGAAGACAAGAATTCGATTGTTTCCGAAGTCGACCACAACAATCATGCCATCAGGGGTGATGGCTATACCTGAAGGACGGTCCATCTGACCAAAGCCGCTTCCCTGAGTGCCAAACTTGCATAAAAAGCTCCCGTTTGACTCGAATATCTGCACCCGGTGGTTCCTGGAATCAGCCACGATGATGCGCCCCTCCTGGTCCACCGCCACACCCTGCGGGCGCAGGAACTGGCCGTTCCCAGTGCCCTCTGAGCCCAGGAAGCGTGCCGACTGGCAGTCAGGATGGATGACCAGAAGACGATGGTTGTTGAAGTCCGTCACTACCAAGTGGCCCTCGTGATTGAAAGTCACACCTCTTGGGGAATCAAAGTGCTTCCAGAGTGCCCCTTCAAAGCCGTACTTGTTCAGGAACACCCCGTCGGGCCCGAACAGCTGAACACGATGGTTCCTAGTGTCAGAGACCAGGATCTTGCCCTCTGTGTTGACAGCTACATCCCACGGGTAATTGAATTGCCCGTTCTTTGTTCCTTTCTCCCCAAACTTCAGAATGAACTGCCCCTCAAACGTGAAGATCTGGATGCGATGATTGTCCTTGTCGGCCACAACGATTCTGCGTGAGATGTCGCAGGCCACGCCAGCAGGGCGGTCAAACTGGCCGGGCCGGGAGCCCAGTGTGCCAAACTTGTGATGAAAGGTCCCGCACGGTTTGAACACCTGGATGCGGTTATTACTGCGATCAGCAACAACGATGTAGCCCTCTTTGTCTACACTGACTCCCCAGGGACGGCAGAGTTTGCCATCACTGTCTCCCTCACTGCCAAAAGAGAGTCCCGGCAGCCCAATGCCTATGTAGCTGCGCCCAGATTTTACTACAACTTTGAAGGGGCTGTTCTCAATGTGTTGGTTGCACATCATCACGGACACCAGGTGCTCTCCCTCTAGCTGTGGACGGTAACTGACCAGGTAGGTCCCGTTCTGCTGATCACTGACGTCTGCCCCAAAAAGGTTTCCATCGGGGCCCATCACCACTGCAGAGATCATGTCTCCTCCCGAAAGGCGAGGCTCGCCGTCATGGTCATAGCCTATCACTGTGAAAGAGGCCACTTTGCCCTGAAGCGCACGCTTGAGGCCTTCCCCGGTGGCTTTGGTCAGGGGAGCAAAAGCCCCACTGCTAACAAAGCCCATTGATTTAATGGCCATGTACAATGCTTGGTCAGGGGGAGTGAACATGATCCTGTCATCTTCCTGTGGCTGGAGAAAGGCTCTCACATTCTTCAGCTCCTGCACCTGAGACAGCATGCGGTCCCGAGCCAGAAGAATATCCATGGTACGACCCTCCTCCAGGACCTGCTGGACAGCACTGATCGTGTTGTCTAGCTTGTTTAGGTTCTGACGTAACTTTTCAACTTGCAAGTAGAGTGACTTAGCCTTGACTTGGCGAATCTTTTCCACCTTGGGGATGGAAGAGGGGTGGGGAGGGAGAGAAAAGCACACTTGCATCAGGGAAGACAACCCATAACAGAACCATTTCCTAATGTCAATTCTTCCACATAAAAAGTGGTTGTGAAGTTGTTGCAGCACCTTGATACAGAACTGCAGAATAAGCGTCTAAAAGGTGTGATATATATTTTCCTCATTTTTGCTTCTGTACAAATTCAGGATTCTCTCCCATCCTCCAGCCAGAATCATACTTTCTTACTCTGCAGATCTGCAGCAGAGTGCCATAAGAAAGTCAGTCACTTGCTTACTAATTATTGTTTCCCCAAATGCTATTATCGCATTCTGTTTCCAAGGCATTCTATAGATCATCTGAAGGTACATCTTATTTACACTCCAGGGAGGACTGAGGTTACTGCAAACTCTCAAGAAAGAGCAGAAGCTGAGGCTTCTCTATCCAGAACAGAGACCAACCACAGAAGGCAGGCTGCTATCAAAGCTGAGGCCAGGAGTCAGGATCAGATGAAGCCTATGGGCTCTTGCAATTGCCTCGCCTGCCAGAACTGTTTTCATGTGATTGGATAGTACCAAACATCTATCTCCAGGAATTTTGAAGGTCCTATCATTAATATTTTCTTGCAAAAATACTGTCAGTCATGCTGAACTAGTGCTTTACAACAGGATGCTTTATAATGTTACTTCAAATGATACAGAAAGTTGCTGCAGTTCTCCACCAAGGAGACTGAAGCTTAAGCAAAACTAATTTGTTTGTAACTATATATATAAGCCTATGTCTATCTTTACTTGTGGGGAAAAAAAAAAAAAAAAACCAAAAAAAAACACTTAGACCATCTGGCAAAGACACTGGCCCTGTAAAACTAATGAAACATGTAATTGCTTTATTGTTGCAAAAATAACACTTCCTTAGGTCTGAATACCTGTCTGGCTGCAGAACAATACCAGCAATGTATTTTAATGAGGGACAACTCAGTCCTTGGTTATACACTGACTAGGTGGCAGGTACAAACATGCTATTTCATTTAAAGTTAGGGCATGCAGGTTTTACCAGACAAAAATAAAGTCGGAGATGCTTCCTCCAACAGATTTCCAAAAGAGATTACTAATTTTAGGTCTCAGCATAATCCTTGGCCACAGCTTTACTCAAAATTATTCATTAACACTCTTCACATGAGGGCTTAATACACTGCTTTTTTTTTGCTGCAATGATTATCACTACTATCACCAAGTTTCCTTAAAGTAAGATTTTATAATCTGAAGAGAACTTGCTCTCAGTGCAGACACTCCAATAAAGTATATTTATGCAGCCCCCAAGAGACAAATAGTTTAGGGGCAGCTTTTACTTCTGTACTAGAAATATCTCAAAAGAGAAGGCTGCCAAACTTCTTGGGGAAGGTTAACAGCAGAAAGTAAAGCCATCTCCCTCAATCCAAATAGCTCAGAAAAAGCAGCACTAGAAGTACAGTAACTATATAAAGTGCATTTTTGATCTTGCTACTGACACTTAAATAAAAAAAAAAACAATTCTCATTTGAGGGATTAGTCTCACTGTGCTAGAGTAGTTCCATACAATAAACTCTGGTCATTTTGCTGGCAGCAGACATTAAATCAGAAAATTACTGTTACAGTCAGTGTTGCTGAGGAAGAGGCAAGGGAGACGTACTTCAGCATGATGGCCTCGCTTCTTGCGGCACATGGCTCACTAGCCACGCACATGCCACCCTGCTTAGCTCTGCTGCTACAGGCAGCAGCCACACACCACCCGGCTTCCTCCCACAC
>NW_008600943.1:28155-33306 GCF_000691845.1 Merops nubicus
TTCCTGCCACACTGTCAACTGAGGAGCTCTCTATTTACTCCTAAACTTCTCTCGTCTCGGGCCACACATTTTTGCTTCCCTGTTCCACTACTAGCAATTGTGTTGTCACAGGACAGATCAGTTTGACTAACTGACCTAATCCACCAGCAGTGTGTTTCTGTTCAATTGTACAAGTGTGACCCAAATGGCCAATTCCAAATAACCTGTGCTAAATAAGCAGAGAAAAGCTATGACCACTGTTACCTTCGCAGAATAAGCAGCTTTGCTGTTACTTTCCTCCTCTCAAAATAGCATACATGCATTGTGGCTGAAGTGAATGCAGGAGTTTAGGACTCTGCAGATACTCTTGCTAGAGAGTATTCTTCTACCAATTTTTAAAAAAAAAAAACCAAAACCACACACAAAAAACCCACACAACTGGAGGGACACTACCTTGATTGAGAATAACTTTTTAGGTATGTCTTGCAGAATGTCTAGTCTTTCTATAAAAGGACACAACATATACAGCTTTACTACTCTTTTTTTTGAGCAGTGGATCACATAAGAAACCCCATATACTATGTACCTAGTTCTGCAGTAACATATTAGAGATGTTTTAAAGACATTCTTAAAACAAGTTGTTTAAAGGTGATCTCTTCCCCAGTCAGTAGTGAGACACGGCACAGCTGCTGAGCCAGCAGGGGGAGTGCCCACCCTACTCGTGGGGCTGAGTTTGGGTGAGGATACACCAGTCCCTACAAAAACCCGACCGGTTTCTCAGATTAAGAACAAAACCAACCAGGGTCAGAATCCAGCACCCTGCTACCTACAGAGGAATGAAATCACAGTAAACAAGTGTTTGAATTTACTGCTCCTTGAGAGGCTCTCGGAGCCTGGCTGTATACTCGTTTCCAGCACGTTTTCAGCTTGAAAAGGCCCTTGCCAGCAGTTCGAAGCAGGGACATAAGGCGCGTACCTTCCAGAGCAGCTCACACTCCCGCTCCTCCAAGGCCTTCTTATGTCTGGTGGTCACTGCCTTGACTTCAGACTGTACCACCTTCGCTTTCATCTCCACCTGCTCCGCCACAGCCTGGGCCTGCTCAATACTCAGCTGGGGAAGAAAAAGACACATTTAGGGCTCAACCAGAACCAATTACAAATGCATCAGAGGACTGCTGCCAACATTTCACTATGCCTTCACGTGAAGGCATAAAGGGATAGCTCTTGGGTTTTTTTAATAGGTCTTTGCTCTTTTGACACAGCGCCTGAAAACTGACAAGTTGGTTTGGTTTTGTTTGTTTATTTTTATATAAAAAAAACCCCAAACATCTACTACATGGAGTTTATGCCTTGTATCATGCACCAAACACCACAGGACTAAACTCCCTATGCAATTCCAGCAAGCAGCCAGTATGAACTTAAACAAGAGACTTGCACAGAAAATTGTGTTAATGTTTTCCTACATACAGAGAACCTAGTTTGTTTTGTCCCTCAAAATGGTTCAGATTGTTGTGTGATGGTTCTGCCTTCTAGCAAGAAATGACACTGCAGGGACAGACTGGTTTACCTATTTATTTGGGCTGCACAGAAATATACCTAAGAGAACATGAAGGTAATTTTTTGTGAGAAAAAACCCACAAGATTAGATGGTTATTGTTAGAAGCATTCATATAGTTTATTCACACCTTGGATAGAGACCAAACTATTTCTAATATAACCTTGTAATACTAGCACTTTAAAACCAATCTGCAGTAGTATCCTGGCAAACATACATAGTGTATCTGTGGAAGGAATACAGCTCTTTTCTTCCCTCAAAGAAACTGTTTCCTTGAAAAATCCTTCCCAAACTCCCAGTTTCACAAAATATTAACAAGATAAAGAGCACACAAATCTAAAGGATCAGAGTTCCCAGGGAAAAAGGTTCAACAGCATCAGTTAACCAAATCCTTTGTCATACAGTGAACCAGCATTAACATGCAGATGAGGTTATGAACCTCTAAGAGGTTAAAAAGATCATAGTTTGTTGTAGAAATTTGTAACTAATAAAGTGATGGTATGTGAAGTTATTAAACCTAGAAAAGAAAGCTCAGGGGGGTTCTCACCAATCTATGCAAATACCTGCAGGGAGGGTGCAAAGGAGGAGTCAGGCTCTTTCCAGTTGTGCCTAGTAACCAGGGGTTACAGGCACAAACTGAAGCAGGAGATTATCCTCTGAACATCAGGAAAATGCCTTCTTCACTATGAGGGTGACTAGGCACTGGCACAGGTTGCCCAGAGAAATTGTGGAGTCTGTCTTCAGAGGTACTCAAAAGCCCTCTGGATGTGGTCTTGGGCAACTGGCTCTAAGAAAGCATCTTTAATTTTCAGAAATGTAGGCTTCACAAAATGGGCAAACCCATAATTTGAAGGCTTTACCGCATATTCAGGGCTTTATGAAAAACAATCACAGGACTGCACAATCCCAGCATCATTCCAGTTGGAAAACACCTTTAAAATCATAGTTAAGAGTCCAACCATTAAGATAACACACTGCCAAGCCCACCACTAAACCATGTGCTTAAGCACCTTCATCTACACCTCTTTAAAATACCTCCAGGGAGGTCTCCCTGGACAGCCTGTTCCAGGGTTTAACAACCCCTTCAGTGACAAAGTTTTTCCTAGTATCTAATCTAAGCCTCCCCCAGGCCAACTTGAGGCCATTTTCTCTTGTCCTATTCACTTGTTACTTGTGATAAGAGACTGGCACCCATCTCTCAATCAATCTCTACAACTACCTGAAAGGAGGTAAGGTCTTCCTTGAGCCTTCTTTTCCCCAGGCTAAACAACTCCAGTTCCCTCAGCAAGAGAATCACAGAATGGGAGGGGCTTTAAAGGTCATTAGTTCCAGCCGCCCTGCCACTAGACCAAGATGCACGGAAGACCCATCCAACCTACTCTTGAACACCTCTGGGGACAGCATCCACACTTTCCCTGGGCAACCTGTTCCAATGTCTCACCACCCTCATAGTTCTCATCTAAATCCACACTCTTCCAGTTTGATCCCATCACTCCTCAGCTTACCAGTACAAGCCCTTGTAAAAAGTTCCTCTTTCTTATAGGACCCCATCCAGATACTGGAGGGCCACAATAAGTTCTTCCTGGAGCCTTCTCCCCTCCAGGCTGAACAACCCCAACTCTCTCAGCCTGTCCTCATAGGAGAGGCATTCCAGACCTCTGATCACCTCCATGGCTCTCCTCTGGACATGCTTTAACAGGTTCATGTCCTTGTGTTGGGCATTCTAGAGGTGGATGCAGTATTCCAGGTGGGCTCTCATGAGAGCAGAGGGGGACAATCACCTCTGCTGACCTAATGGCTACATTTCTTTTGATGTGGTCAAGGATACGGTTTGCTTTCTAGCCTGAGCTTTTCATCAGCCAGCACCCCCAAGTCTTTCTCCTCAGGACTGCTCTCAATCCATACTTCACCCAGCCTGTATTGGTTCTTGGGATTGCCCTGACCCAGGTGCAGGACCGTGCCCCTGGCCTTGTTGAACTTCATGAGGCTGGCATGGGCACACCTGTCAAGGTCCCTCTGGATGGCATCCCTTCCCACCAGTGTTTTGACTACACCACACAGCTTGGTGTCATCTGCAAACTTCCTGAGGGTGCAATCAATTCCACTGTCCATGTCAATGACAAAGATGTTAAACAGCACCAGTCCCTGAAGACCACCACTCATCATTAGTTTCAACTTCAATATTGAAATTGTTGACCTCACTTTGCAACCATCCATCAACTAAGTGGTCCATCTGTCAAGTCCATGTCTCTCCAATTTATGGACCAGGATTTTGTGCGGGACACTGTCAAACACTGCCCCACAAGTTCAAGTAGATGACATCAGTTGCTCTTCCTTTATCCAGTGATACTGTAAAACTCAAATGTAAAGGGCCACTCTCAGGCCTTGCTGAAACCATGTTAGCTGCCACAATTACACCCTCTTTTTCCATGTGCATTTGCAGAGCCTTCAGGAGGAACTGGTCCATGATCTTGCCAGGCACAGAGGTGAAGCTGACTGGCCTGTAGTTGCCTAGGTCTTCCCTTTATTCATTTCTGAAAATGGGGTTTATGTTTCCCCCGTTCCAGTCAGTGGGAACTTCAGACGGGCATGAATTTTCAAATAGGACAGAAAGCAGCTTAGCAACTTCATCCACCAGTTCTCTCGAGGGCCCACAGATGGATCTTGCCGAGTCCCACAGACCTGCACACCTTCAAGTTCTTTAGATGTTCTCAAACCTGACCTTCAATGACAGTGGGCAGATGTTCCCTTTTGTAGTCCCTGCCTTTGCCTTCTGCAACTGGGCCAGTGTGGCTGGAGCCCTTGCCAGTCAAGATCGAGGCAAAGAAATTGAGTACCTTGGCTTTCTCCATATCCCTTGTGACCAGGTCTCCCATTTCCTTCTGGAGAGCACCCAGGTCATGCCCATCCTTCCTATTAACACTGACATACCTGTAAAGTTTTTCTTGTTATCCCTGGCCAGATTTAATTCTGTCTGAGCTTTAGCCTAACCTGATCCCTGGCTGCTTGGACAACCTCTCTGTATTCCTCCCAGGTTGTCCTTGCATCTAAGTGTGTCCAGAAGCTCTTTGTTCATCCATGCAGGCCTCCTGGAAAACTGGAAGGAGATCACCCTTGAATATTGACCAGCTTTCCTGAGCCCCATTCCTCTCCAGGGCTTTATCCCATAGCACTCTATGAAGCAGACCCCTAAAGAGGTCAAAGTCTGGTCCCCTGAAGTCCAGGGTAGTGAGCTTGCTGTCCACCCTCCTTGTTGCCCTAAGTATCTTGAATTCAACCATTTCATGGTCACTGCAGCCAAGGCTATCCTTGAGCTTCACATTACCCACTGGTCCCTCTTTGTTGGTGAGAGCAAGGTCCAGCATACTACCTTTCCTTATTGGTTCCTCCACCACTTGTAGAAGGAAGTTGTCATCAATGCATTCCAGGAATCTCCTGTATTGCTGGTGTCCTGTGCTGTCGCTCCAACAGATATCAGGGTGGTTGAAATGCCCCCTGAGGACCAGAGCTTGAACACAAAGTTGCTCCTGTTGTCTATAGGACCTTATCTGCTTTGTCCTCCTGGTGAGATGGCCTGTAGCAGACCCCCACTTTGTTCAATATCTTCATCAACGACC
>NW_008600944.1:0-12203 GCF_000691845.1 Merops nubicus
AAAAAATATTTTATTTGCTAAGGGAACTGTGTCATCCCTGTTAAAAGAAACAACTTAGTTTTATACTTTCATGAAATTTGTAATAGAAATTTAAATAACATCCCAAGCTGATGCAGAGCTGTGTCTACATTTGGATCTGTGATTGAATACTGTAGTTTCTGATAAAATTACTACTTTGGGTGGTGCTCTATTGATCCGCAATACTAGATATATCTGCAAAATAATGAAATTTCAATTTCACATGGTGAACTTTGTAGACCAAAAACTATTACTTCTCACAAAGCCCTAAAATCCAGGTTAGTTTGTTCTTTGAAAGCCTTTTTCTCAAAGGGAATTGGTGAACTCAAATCTCAGAGGTAGGTGTTTCATCCCCTAGAGTGTGCATCCTGAAGCTATCAAGCAAGGAGATTGTGCCTGTTATCTGCGGCATGTATTTAGCAGAATAGCAGAAGTAGTCTCTTGACGCAAATATTCTGAGAAATAAAATTTCCTTCTTAGCACAGTGGGCTGCTAAAACAGCTATGTCCTAAATTTGTCAGGCTGCTAAAACAGCTATGTAAATTTGTCGTATAGTTCATATACTAATGCATTGAAGTTGACACTAAAATTCCATAAGGAATGCTTTTGTCTAAGATCTATTTGGTTAATGTGAACAGTATTCTCTGTTTTGTTTCACAGAATTACAGGATCAGAGAATGGTTTCAGTTGGAAAAGACCTTCAAAGATCACCTAGTCCAATCCCCTTGCCATAGACAAGGACATCTTCCACTAGATCAGGTTGCTCAAAGCCTCATTCAACCTGACTGAATACTTCAAATGATGAGGCATCTATAACTCCTCTGGGCAACCAGAGTCTCACCACTCTCATTGTAAAAAATTTCTTCTTTATAGTCAATCTAAGTCTATCTTTTCTCAGTTTAAAACTATTGCCCTTTGTCTGGTCACTACATGCCCTTGTAAAATTCTCCCTCCAACTTTCTAGTAAGTCCTCCTTATTGAAAGGCCACAATAAGGTCACCTCAGAGCCTTCTTTTCTCCAGGATGAACATCAATTCTCATAGCTTTTCTTCATAGAAGGGACATCCCAGCCCTCTGATCATTTTTGTAGTGCTCCTCTGGGTTCATTCTACAGGTCCATTTCTTTCCTGTGCATGGGACCACGGTGTACCCAGTGTAGTACACAGTCTTTTCTACTCTCAGCAATCTATACTATTTAATCAGTTTGTTAATTTATTAACAGATTTCAGAACTGTTGTCAGGTTTCAGATCTTGATGCAGAGATCTTTGTGTATAAGACTCTGTTTTATTTACTTGTACCTGTGGTTTCTGAAATATTAAACAAACTCACTAAAGATGTCCACAATGACTTACAAATCTCAGGGCGATGTACAGTCCAGTAAGTGATATCCTCAATCATATATCTATGAAGGATTTAATTATACTTTTTTTTTTTTTTTGGTGTTTTTTTCCATAGTACAACTAATTGTTAAGGAAAGTTAATTTTAAAACATCTATGCTAGAAGTTGTGGTTGTGGAGCATGTTTATTAAGCCACAGTCATTACTCCAGCAAATGTGGAAACCAACTGCACATGCTCTAGCACAATGCTAGATGACTAGAAACCACAAATGTCCACTTTGCTGTCAGAGATACTTTCTACTCTTTTTTTGGATATCAAAATTAGATTCCAAAGAGAATCCCCTTATAACACACAGCCCTTCCAACCCTGCCAGATTCTGATCTGTTTTAGCAGAGGACTTAGTAGTGTTGGTTTAATGGTTCAACTTGATGATCTTAAAGGTCTCTTCCAACCTAAAGGATTCTATGATTCTATAACCAAAGATTAATTTAATCATGTTTAAAAACTCTTTCATATACTGAGAGGTTTGGTTTTCTGTGAAAAAGTGTGTTGGCCTTAAACCAGAAAATATATCTCTGTATATATCTCTATATATATCAGCTTTGCTTTCTCTAACTGTGAAAAGCATAAACACTTCACAAAATCTCCTGCCACAGAACCAAACATATTGAAATGGCTTTTTATGGAGATATTGAAACAACAATAAAACTGCATGGAGCTTGTTTCTCCTGAGGGTTCAATTATTTTGAGTGCAAGTAGCAAACTTTGATTGATAAATCTAACCTTTACTTTCCAGGCAACAGTTTGGTCACACTGTGATCAGAAAAAGATAGAGAATGGAAGAATAATATTTAGATTGCAACAGAATAATGAAATGCAGAGGATACCTTTGACTTTTACAAGTTGAGAATTCATTTCCTACTTTGATTGTGTGATGGCAAGAATCTCTTCCAAAACCAGGCAAGTCTGGACTTTGCATGCTGTTCTTAAATTATTTTTCAAAACTTATTTCTCCAGGTTTCCAACCAGAAATCATAATACATCCAATATGCAATTTAAAGTGTGGTGCCAGCATGTTTTTCAGCAGCACAAATGACTGATGAACTGGTCTGCTGACCACACATTGTATATGAAATATGAGGTAAGGAAAAGAAGTGCATAGCCCACAGGGAAAAATCAGGCAGCCTTTCTATTAAGAAACAAATTTATCATGTTTTCCAACTGGACTTACACAAATAAACTTATTAGAGATGTCCATTATGACCTAATTTGACACCTCTCTACATCTTTTTAATTGTTCATGAACACCATTTTTTTCACTTTTCCTTTCTAACATACTTCTTAGAAGCCTGAAATCCTCTACCATTAATTCTTGTCAAATCTTCTCCAGTCTTTTCATGTAGAAGAAAGAGAGGCTATCAATCAAACAAAATGAAGACAGACCATTTAGTTTTATTCTATCATCATAAATTCCTTTCTGTAAGATCCTTCTTTACTAAAGACAAGGGAGCTATGCCTAACCTTGCAAGCAATTCTACTGGAAAAACTAAAAAGAGAGAGAGAAAACAAAATTTAGCTTTAAAGTATAAGCTTGATCATCAAGTTTTATTCTGAAAATAAATCACTTATCAACATTTAAATCTGTATTATTTAAATGTTTTCCAGTTTCCAAAAGCAGCCATAGATTATTAATTTGAAATCCTTCAATATTTTTGGAATTCAGTAAAGTAACGGTTTCTTTGCCTTTCCTTAACATTTTTCCTTTCTGACTCTTAAAACATTTTTGCAGTTTATGAGAAGTACTTTTAAAAATAAAAATCTTAAATGAAGAATTAGCTACACCATCTAACTCAATTCATTCCAATAGGCCAAAATTTAGATAAGAGATATTTTATGTATCAGAGTCACAGCAGTGCAGAAGACACGGAAAGCAGATACATGAATTACTCTTTTAAAGAACCACAGAATCATTTTAGTTGGAGAGACCATCCAGATTATCAAGTCTAACCACTAACCCAGCACTGCCAGATCACAACTAAACCATGTCCCTAAGTGCCATATCTGCATGTATTTTAACTACCTCGACTGTTGATGACTCCAGTAGTTCCCTGGGCAACCTGTTCCAGTGCTTGACAACCCTCTCTGTGAAGATTTTTTTTTCTAATGTGCAGCCTAAACTTCTCCTGGTGCAACTTGAGGGTGCTTCGTCTTGTCCTGTTGCTTGCTATGTGAGAAAATAGACCAACACCCACTTCACTACAGCTTCCTTTGAAGTAGTTGTAGAGAGCAATAAGTTCTCCCCTCAGCCTCCTTTTTTTCCAGGCTAAACAACTCCAGGTCCCTCAGCTGCTCCGTATAAGACTTGTGCTCTAGATCCCTCACTAGTTTTGTTGTCCTTCTTTGGACACGGTCCAGAACCCGAATGTCCCTCTTGTCATGAGAGACCCGGAACTGGACACAGTATTTGAAGTGTGGCCTCACCAGGGACGAGTAGATGAGGACAATAACTTCCGTGGTCTTGCTATTTCTGATACAATCTGTGATGCTGGCTTTCTTGTCCACCTGAGCACATTGCTGGCTCATATTAATCTGTCAATCAGAACACCCAGGTCCTTTTCTTCCTGGCACCTTTCCAGTCATTACTCTCCAAGTGTGTATCATTGCATGCTGTTGCTGTAGCTCAAATGCAAGGTCTAGGACTTGGTCTTGTTGAACCTCATACCTTTGTTTGCAGCTCATCAATCCAGCCTGTTCAGGTCCCTCTGTAGAGTATGTCTACCTTCAAGCAGATCAACACACCTGCCTAACCTCATGTCATCTGCAAACTTGTTGAAGGTGCCCTTGATCCCCTCATCCAGATCACTGATAAAGTTATTAAAGAGAACAGGCCCCAGTACTGAGCCCTGAGGACCAACACCTGTGACCAGCTGCTGACTAGATTTGACTCCATTCACCACTACCCTTTGGGCCTGGCCATCGAGACAGTTTTACCCAGCAGAGCATACGACCCTCCAAGCCATGAGCAGGCATTTTCTCCAGGAGAATGCTTGAAGAAGGCACATTGAAATGCAGCTGGTTTAACCTGAGCATTGTAGTAGGAGCCTAGCATGGACATGAAAACTAACGTTTATCAGTTTCCAGACGTGGTGTAATAGAATGCTTAAAATAAAATTGAAGTTGCCCTTAGGAAAGGTATGATGTTGCAAATGTAGTCTGCCTGTGTATGCTCTCTCTACCCTCACTCAGCCATACAGGACAGATGTAATTTAGTTCTAATGTTTTAGTTATCGAAATCACTGCTACAGCCTATGAGTAATGGCAACAAACAGGTTCAATGCTAAATTGTACCATGTTTGAAGGCAAGCATGGCCAATAGATGAGCCACTACATTTCCACCTACTTTCACAGTTTCATACTGCCTGATTTTTTAACATAAAGCTAGTTTTCTGAAGCATGATGTGCATGCACAAAATTTAAAAATGAAGAGGTCGAGTCCTAGACAGAGATTATAAATCTATGTAGATCTGAAAAATTTATTTACACTTACTAAAGAGTTAATATCTAGTATCCATACTATCACATTTCAGCTCCTTTTTCTTGTTTTACATACTGAAATGAGAAAATACATATTCAGAAATACCATGATGCATACATACACCACATATATTCTGTTGGCATTAATGTGATATATTGCAAAACCATATATAAACTAAATTTTTTCTAGCAGCTTGCAGAATCTATCTTCCAGCTTCTAAGCCATCTACTTAGATTTACTGATGTCTCAGCCTCCAAAAAATTTCTTATATCCGTTTTTTAAAAAATAGTAATCATCTTTCCCAAGACTTTGGTTCAGTTAAATAATTTTCCTCTTCTAATTGGTCGTTGCTTCTAATTATGAATTTTTGCTCAGTTTACAGAAAAACAAGCAAAGAAATAAAACCCTACATTTCAAGCAGATGATAAGAATTCTTGCTTTGCAACTGCTGTGTTAACAAAGCTGAGCATTGTAATCATGGCACAAAAAATACAGGTGAAAAATTGTAATTTACTTTAGGAAAAACAAGTAATAATTCTTTATAGAATCTGTGCACCAGCAACACCTGACACATGTAATGATAATTGATGTTATGCATAAATGTTTCATGGATTTACTGATTCTCGGATTTTAAACTTATATATAAAAGAGGAAGTGCATTTTTAGAGGGACACTTAAATTTATACCTATGAAGTCCATACACATATTTTAGCTGCAGTTGCCCAGTAGAGATCATGGGAAACTCTGCAGCTGATGACAACATTTGCACTTATTTGTAATGTTTGTTTGTGATTAAATCTAAGGGCTAGATGATTATTGAGGATATATGAATTTTTAGCTTGAGTCACATCCTGAGCAACTTACAATACTTCACACTGCAGTAGGAGTCAAAGGAAGCATTTTCTGTCTAATATAAATACTATATAGCAGATATTTGACCCAGATAGGAAAGTATTGCTCTTGTGACTAGTGTCACTAGATTCAAAAAGACTCCTTTTGTGAGCAGGAGTATCAGTTAAGGGACTTACAGCAGTCGAAGAGTAGAGAGCTTGTTGTGCTTTTACTGTATGCAGTCTTCCTAGAGAGATACCCATGCCTCATGCCTTTCAGTGCCTTAAAAAGAGACATTTAGTCAATGGCCTTCATAATATTCCTTAAGTTTTGGTTAGCCCTTGATGTGGTCAGGGAGTTGGACTAGATGATTGTTGTAGATCCCTTCCAACTGGAACTCAACTCCTTCTCTTCTTCTCTCCCTTCTCTCCTCCTGTCAAAGAGTGGCTGAGACAACATGTGTAGTACTGATCACAACCTCCATTCCCCATCCCCCAGTGCCACTGTGTAGAAGAAAGTAGAGAAAATCAGAAGTGAAATTGAGCCCAGGAAGAAGGGAGGGGTTGGGAGCAGGAGGTATTTTTAACATTTAATCTTTATTTCTCATTGTCCTACTCTGATTTGATTGGTAATAAATTACATTAATTTTCCCCAGTTCACCTGTGTTTTGTCCATGATGGGAGTTGCTGAGTGATCTCTCCCTGTCCTTAGCTTGACCCATGAGCCTTTCATTGCAATTTCTCTCTCCTACCCTGCTGAGGAGGTGGAGTGATGTAGTGGCTTCTGTGGGCACCTGGTGTTCAGCCAGGGTCAATCCACCACAATGCTCTATTGTTCTTATTGTGATCATCTAATGGTTTATCATCTAAGTTCCTGGTTTGAGTTGGTGTTTTGTGCTCCATAGAAAGAATGAGGTGCTGAGAGAGAAAAGGAGAAAGTGTGGTGGGAGTTTGGTGTTTAGGAAATACTTCACTGAAAATTAGACGGAGAAAGGAAACACCAAGTTTCAGGGAGAACAAGAGAAATTGAATAATTTAACTTAAAACAAGCAGATAAAAGTTTAAACAAACTAGCAGAGGAACTTGGGAAGAATGGTCCTTCAAATAAGAAACACAAGGTAGAAGTAAATACAGCTGAACAAGCCAGGCTGACATTGGGATGGAAGAGAAAAGAGATCCCAAAGGAAGGGCTGCATAAGAAGAATGAAGTGTGCTTTATAAAACAAGTAGGATGAGGAGCAGATGAAATGACTACAGAGTGGAGGCTGCACTTTTGTAAAGGGAGCTACAGTGGAACAAGAACTGGACAGTGCAATACAGGTCAGGACACTGCCCAGGGCATGTGCCAAATTGGAGAAGACAGATGAAAACTGATTGCTCAGGAATCAGGATGTTTTCTCAGGGGAAAACATGCAGAAGAGTTTCAAATACCTGCACTAGGTTTCCAGTCTCAACATGCCAATGCTGTGGGAGCATAACCTAGGAAATCCACTAGTAACATGTTAAATTTTGTCTAACAGATACACAGAGTTGATGAGAACCTATCTCAACCAACATTAACATATTCAGTGGCAAAGGTCTGTGCAGTGAAGCCAACAATTTTGAGGATAGTCATCAATATGAAGTTATGTGAAAAGATTTTAGTTTACAGTATGCTTTTTAAAATTATACACATACATGCAAACACCTCACCAAAAGAGAGTATCAGCATAGCAAATTTAAGAAAATCATCTGCATTGTTTCAAATTATAACTCTGTGTGATAGTTCCATCTTTCTTATTTTCCTTTTTTTTTTTTTTTTGTGTAGAAACTCTACTTCAATAAATTCAAAGGGGATAATTGCATAGGGACAAATTAAGTGGGACTCTGCTGTAACATTTCTAATTCATTAATTAAAGAAGATAGAAGTGTAATGTGAATGAGGTAGATATTCCTTTACGCTAAAAACAGAAGATATTCTGTTTGATAAGACATACTCTAACAAGACAAGTTAACTAAACTTTCCACATGAAGTTATTAATTCATCATTTCCAAGACAGCTGATAGGAGACACTGAAATCTGATTATTAGAATTATTATTACTTCTCTCTTCCATGGAATTCATTGGGAGTTTGCTGATTTTGTCAGTTTTCTGTAAGAATTTAGTATTCTGGGGAAAAAAAATAATTTATCAAATTATATCTATAAATAGTAGCATCTTGCTTGTTGCTTACTCTAGATATTTTGTTCATCTGGAAGAAGACAGAATTGTATTGTCACCTCTCAGAGGTGTTGCCAAGTTATAGAAACTGTGAAACATCAGGTGTGAGCAACTTATATATTCTGATGCCCTCTAACACTTGGTGTTGTCCCTATTTTCACAGAGAAATATCTCTGCACCCACTGTCAAGAGTAATTCAACAGTGCTTGTTTCCATTGAACAAATCTGAGAGGAGTTTCCATCTCTCAGTGTGGTGTGTTAGCAGACTTCTGTTTGTTAGTAAAAGATTCCCTGTGTTATCTGGTACACTCCTGGCTTTCAGACTGTGCTGAGTTTCGAAAATTATGTAATTTCTATACCAAAAATTCAGTGTCAGTTTGGTTTTCACACCCCTGTTGACTAAGAGTGTTGATCATAAACTATACTAATTTTTCATGTTCTGGGCTATGGTTGTTCTTCACTATGCAGTTTTGAAGGATTTTTTTTTGTCTCTCAAAATCAGTTTTAAGCTCTTCTTTTTCCCGTGTTCTTGTGCTTTAGGTGCTTCCATATCAGTGCTTTAGCTTGGATGATGAGCGAGCTTTGCTAGACCCCTCTAACTCTATAAGCTAGACTTCCTGTGGCTGAAACTAAATCATAATATATGCATGAGGGTTCAAGAACACTTAGGGTACTCCAGCCACGAATGAGCATGCAGGCCAAAAGTCAAACTAGAATAGTCTGAAATAAAACCTCAAAGCTATACATTAATATTTGGCCCATGACTGACCTATTCCCAGGCTACTCTAATAGATAATACCAGCTTCAGTCTTTTAAAAATATTGTTCGGTATCCAGGTCTACTAGTCGGTTCTATTTTGTGGTCATCCTGAACAGCAGAGAGAAAGAATGAAGCTGTTTTGCATCAGTATCTGTAGCAAGTTACTCAAGAGTCTGGTTATTCACCTTCACATATTTTCACCTGTTTCTCATGGTGCTGACTTCAAATAGAATTCTATAGGATTGATGGATCATTTGTAAGATAGAACCTGGCAAGAGTTTAAAAAACATATAAAGTAATGACTGAAAGAGATTAAGGTTATATCTATACCAATAAATTAAAATGTACTTGGGACTCTACCTGCAAAGTGAAGCCAGCTAGCACAGAATGGTTTAAATTTATGCTAATAAATTCACTGAGCTTCTAAGTCTGTGTGGATGTATACAAGGTCCCACAGATGTTCAAGCATCTAAGCCATGTCCAAGAGTCACAGACAAAGGCATGCTAAGCACCGATATACCACTGTAGGCAATTCAGATTATCGTAATGTTTCGAGGCAGTAGTTTATTTGTTGGTAAAACCCATGTTTGTTCATTGACCTTAGGGTCAACGCAGAGTTTATACCCAGCACTTTGACTGCAGTCCAGTTCATTCCCATACAAACTAAATATCGACTGTTTATTTCGTTTGTATGACATAAGACAATTTCATAGAGCACACAGTTACAGAAGTCTGTCCAGTAATCAGCTCGATTGCTTCTCTTTTCCAATTAATTTCTCTAACAAAAAGGTACCCATGAAGAAATTGTTATTCAAGTATCCAGAGTAAGACGTATATAGTGTGATGTAAACAAGGTGTAAATTTAGAAAAAAAAATAATGAAAAATTAAATTATGAAAGTTACCTCAGTAAAAATGAGATACTATTTTTTTTCAGTACCTCAATAGAAGTATCGTACTTTCATTGAAATTTAGTTTGTAGTTATATAACTACGGTGTATGATACTTATTGGAAATAAAGAAAATGGTATGCCATTTCTTACCTGGAAACAGTTTTTAATAAAAATAATAACAATAATATGAGCAGTCCTGTAGATATTTAATAGTGATAGTAATGCACATTTGCATGTTCAAGGTATTTCTGTATCCATGATCAGAAAAAAAAAAAAAAAAAATCAGTATCTTAATCGATTGCCAAACAAATAAAATAACTCTATACTGTAGACTCTAATGTCTAAACTTCCAGCAATGTGTATTTAAAATGCAAGTCTTTTAAACCTGCGTTCAACACAAAAGTGATCTGAATATGAACACTGAACATGCACCAGGTATCATTGGTTCCAGTGTTTTTTCGAGTCCAAACTTACATTTAATTTTATTCGTAAGAATCGTAACTCCTCCAGTGGCCTCATTTAGTCTAACAAATGCTGTAAACATTTAAGTAAGTCTGATAAAAATTACCCAAACTTATCTGGGGATTTACACTCTGTTTCTTATAATAGAAGTAGCCTGGTTTGCTCCATCCCACTGGCAGATGAAGGGAATGGGAAGAAAAAAGGGAGTAGATAAGCTGTGATAATCTCAGATCTGAAAAAGTGTTTATGAGAGTATCTAAAATTTTATTTCATGTGAAGTTGTCTGAACTGCATTGTCCTCAACTATAACTTTTACAGATGTTGTCCTGCACAGGAGAGCTTAACTCACATCATTGTCACTTAGTTAAAATTTGACTTGACAAATCTTTTCTTCCGTTCCCTTTTCTCACTACCTTATACTTGCTGGCTCTCTTTATTCATATTTTCAATTTTACAGGAAATTTATGGTCTTTAAAACAGCTAATGGAGAAAATTATCATGTCCTTCTCTAGCCAAGGTATTCTGTGACTCAAAAAAATATGCTACTTTTACTTTTCTTCTCTTCCTGTATGTGTTTTGGATTGCAGAAATCAAATGTCCAGAATTTTAAAACACATAACACTGGAAAATACATAGAAAGAGGAATGAGAGGCTAACAATTTTTACATGTTGCTTAATCTGACAGTAAAAGTCAATGGCAATTTTACATGAAATTTCTGAGTAGGGAAGGGGTCAAGTCATCAGCTTCTCTGAACTTTCCACCAAAACATTACATAGATCTATATATCAGCATTTCAGATGTGCTCTCTCTGGGCTGATTTGTACCTTTGGAGTATGATTGACAGTTGTTTTAATCTTCTGCAATGAACTGAAACTTTAAACTAACTTGAACAAGAGCAGCAGAAGATGAAGTGAGTGCAGTAATAAACAGAATTTACTTTCTGCCTTGTGTTTAGACAGAAGCTTTTGCAACTGAGGTTTGCTTTTCTTTTCAGAGTAAAGGCAATGTAGTTGTTCATCTCAGTTCATATATAAACTTTATATAATACCAAATAGAAAGTCACTGGAAAGTATTTATCTACTGTGTACACTTGAGAGCAAAATAAACATGTTGACCTTCAATTCTTCCCCATTTTAGCTTTCTTCTTATCAGAGGATGTCAGCATTTAGCACAAGGACAAATGTCTGCATTTTTGTGAGGAATGTAGACAATGCTGTCATGAAACAAATAGCCCTAAGAGATAAAAAATGGAAGCCTTTCAAAAGGCTTAGTGTGTAAAAGAGGCAGCCTCTGTGAACCCATCACTGTGTGTCAAAAGCCTAAATAAGGGGGGAAAAAGCCCCTTTGGAGAAACAGTTTTCCTACTCCACTGAACTACAGTATTCCACTGAAGAACTGAATACACATGAATGATAAAATTTTACCATACTTCATTTATTCTAATGTAATAGCATTTTGTTTTTTAGGCTTATTATACTACTTATTTTCTTAATTATTCATGATGTTTAGCAATGAATGGTACAGACACTGAAAGCAGAAGCCTGCTAACTTAAATAAGTATGTGAGCTGAATTCTTGGTGTTTATTTTTTTTTCCTACATCTTATCTCTGACTGAGATGTTTATTTTACCTGAGAATCTTTTTCTCCTTACTCTATTAGAATCAAGGTAGCATACAATCCGAAATAGCTTTGAAATGTAATAATTTCAAGAGTAATAAGAAATATAATGTATACTGCTCTGATGAGAAAAGGTTATTTCCACAGTTATATAGTTTGGGAAAGTATTTGCATCATTTTGAAACTACAGATTTTATGTTATTGCCACAGCTTTTTTGTCAACTTTTTGTTAATTCTTCCCAGTTTTGTTCTTTTGTGTGTCCAATTTGTGACTATGTGGTTAAACAGTTAAGGAAACCCATAACGTACACCTTTAGAAATAGAGGAAGTAAGTGAAGTAAGGTTTTGCCCTGCTTCAGCTAGGATATGGTTAATTTTCACCAGACTCTGGGACAGGGGCACAGACAACCAAACCAGCCAATAGGTTATTCAATACTATACTGATGTCATGGTTGTTACACAACATGGTCATGTCCAGGGGACTGTGCAGGCTAGATGTATTATTTTGTTGGGTGGTTGGGGGTGTGTGTGTGTGGGGTGTGACACTCT
>NW_008600944.1:12306-18553 GCF_000691845.1 Merops nubicus
TATCACTTGCTTTTCATATAGTTTCACTACTATTATAGTTATTACTGTTGTTTACTTCTCCTTTTGCATTGTTGTATTAAATTCTCCTTATCTCAACCCATGGGGCTTTATATATATATTTTTTTCCCTTCTCATTTCCCTTCAGGACTGGAGGATGGGATGACAGTGAGTGAGTGGCCACATGATGCTCAGTTCCCCTGCTGCATCGAACCACAACAGTCTTTAATCACAAAACTTCCAAAAAGAAATATTGAGAAACCTTGCTTCTCTTTCTACATGTTGCCTTGTTTGCAGAATAACAGTTACTGCTTTAGCAGTTTCCACCACCATATGTGCACAATAAGTAAATGAACATAAAACTGAATGAACACATAAAAGAAAGCTAAATTCACCCAGCTTAACGAATCCATTCTCCCACCCACTGTGTGCTGGAACATGAACAGAGCATTGTTTCAATTATAAGGATTAGTAAAATAACAGTTTTGGTGAACAACATGGTCATGTGGATGAAACGATTATTTCTTAAAGTCAGTGTGTGATAGCTGGGATACCAGTGATTGCACTTAATTAATTCATTATTCTAATTCAATGACTGTGGAAAGTGTATAATTATTTCGGTTGAACAGATCAGCAATTATACACAAAATAAAGTTAAGAATATTTTATATAAATGAATTATGAGCCTTCATTTTTTTTTTCTCCTTGGTTAAAAATGAAATTACTATAATTAAAGTTTTCTTTACAACCCATTTCTCTTTCAATAGTAGAACTGATTGTGAGAAATGAAGAGAATAAAATCTCTATATCAGTAGAACTGGAATCAAGCTGGGACAGTTGCTATCCACACCGGTTATGTTTGAGATGTAGAGCATCGTATTTCAAAAGTGGTCATGGTTGCTCTTGTGTGATTTTGTAATACTCGGTGGGTTTTGGACCATTGCATCCATGATGTGAACAGCTTCATTGCTTTGCCATTCCTGTGTTCTTCTCTTAGTTCAGCGTCAATTGAAACATTGTAGACTTTGTCTGTTCTTACTGTTTTCTGCCTTTGGAATTGACCAGAAAACTCTTTTAAGGATTATCAGGGTTAATTAGTTAGACTGTTGAAAACCGGGGAGGTATATTTCTGCATAAAACATTATCAATTTTCCACACTGATCATATTCTTCCTTTTTTAAAAGTTCAAGGTTACTTTTATCTCTAGTGTGTCTTTTACAGTACATTTTGATATGGATGTCTTGCTCTTCCTTATATTTCAATTTCTGCTTAGCTTATCTTTGACCTGTCTCCCAAAAGGATTTCTGGGGCACACAACAGATAGCATAAGTCTTACTTTATGGCTCTGTCATGGTTTAATCTCAGCTGGCATCTAAACACCACACAGCAGCTCGCCCACTGCTCCACATACGCACACACATACATCCCTCCCCATGGGATGGGTGGAAAATCAAGAGAAAAAGGTGAAACTCCATGGGCTAAGACAAGGACAGTTTAACAGAACAACACAAAGAGAGAAGAAACAGACATAATGACAATAACACTAATGAAATAAATTATAAAGTGTATGATAGGAACCACAAGGCTTCTACCAGTACCCAAGACACGTTTTCCCTTCTTCAGCTGCATGCTGAAGCTAAACGCTGAAATCACACACTGCTTGCCCTGACCAGACCTCTCTTTATAAAGAGGGCATGACATCAGTATGGTATTGACTAACCCATTGGCTGGGTCATAGAATCATAGAAAGTTTGGGGTGGAAGGGACATCCAAAGGTCATCTAGTCCAACCCCCCTGCTATAAACAGGGACATCTCCACCTAGATCAAGCTGCTCAGAGCCAGGTTCAGCTGTTTATCCTGGCTGTGGCCCCTCACAGATGCTTGAACATTAACCCAATAGTAGCCAAACACAGGACAAGCTCTTACATGAAAATAGGAAAGAGGCAACTTCCACCCCCGCCCCCCACCCCGTGACTTCTAGGTTTCAGTATCTTCTGTAATGTTTCCAGGTCGTTTTATACAGTGGTCTTTAACAGCTTCCCATTAGAAATTCTTTTCTTACTCATTATTCCTTTCACATGAATAAGAAAGATATTACACATAAATGGAGAATTAAATCATCAGTGGAGAAGCTTAACACTCTTTAGTAGATGGAAGTAACAATAGCAGCCTGTTTGTACTCCTTCAAGTCATAATATTTGGAAGGGGAACCCTTCTGTCTTACTTCCGTGGGACAAGTTCTGCAAGGGATGCTTGGGAAGAGAAGCAGAACCTTCAAATACATTTTGCAGCTTTTTGTGAAATTAGTGTGTCACCGAAGGCAAATTGTTTTTCTTCCCCCGAGCAGTGACAGCCTCCTTGTGAAGAGGAGAACCATAATGTCTCCATATCCACATATCACTGTGCCACTCTTTGTGTGTCTTGTCAATGTTCTTACTTTTCTGTCTTTAGCATGAACTTCTTTCGTTTTCTTCCCTATCCACTCAGGTACTATTGAGTAGCTACTGACATAAAAGAGCGTGCTTGGCACTGTCACCTCAGTTTCTTCATCATTGCCATTGTAATTGCCATTGCTGTTAGTGTTAACATTAACTCTAATACATGCTCTGAACATATTCTACTTTGGTAGTTTTCTGCCAGGTTTAAGCTGCTTGTTTCTCCTAATCTGAGCAAGAGGTATTACATCAATATTTACCTGTATATTTATGTTATTATTGAAGGTAGTAGGAGTTCATGACTGGTACAACTTCAGATTCTAAACAAATCTGGTCAGGTTTTAAACAAACTTTGGTAAAATTAACATAAACTTAGTTCTTTTCTGGAGGGGTACCATGCCAATGTCTGTATTCTAACAATGTGGATGTGATAAAATAGATGTTTGAGTGGAAAAATTATTTTCTTGTAGATAAGGTGGTGTATTTCATTGTTGTTGTTTGTTTTCTTGTTTGTTTATTAGTTGCTTTTACAGTTTTACCAGAATGAATCTCTCTGTTTCTTTCCTGTTTCACAGTAGAAGTACTTGTAGTAGCTCATATTTTGGAGTCAGATAATTCAAGATTTTGCAGTTAAAAAGGAAAAGAGTAAATCTAGCTGGAATTTTTACAGTAAAACAGGCTGATTCCTCAAAATGAACATTTTTCACTCAATCCTACACATCAGTTTTGACAAAGATTCAATTTCTGTTCAAAACCAGACACCCACTATACAGCAATTTATGACACTTACTTGAGATGTAGCACTGTATCTACAATGACATTAAGACAATTCAGAAAACACATTCAAACGTAATGTGCTGTTTAATAGATTGCTGCTGATTTCTGGTAGGACAGTAGCATCTGGATTGTAGCTACACACACTGTTTTCAACACAGTTTAATTTCCAGCTCTTTACAAATACTACACATAAAAAATAGGTTATGTTCAGAAAATATAACGTCTTTTTTTTGACAGTGACTTTTCACAGTCACGTAGCCAGTTTATGATGGAAGGAACCTGTCCAACCACTGCCCAAAGCAGAGCTGACTTAGAGCAAGTTTCTTGGTACTGTTTCCAGTCAAGTACAAATACTTTCAAGTTTTCAGATTCCATAACTTCTGTGGTCAACTTGGGCCGATGTTTGACCACCCTCATCTTGCAAAATTTTCCCTTATATATGCAGTTGAAATTTCCACTTTGTAATGTAATTACAGTGGTTGCTGAGACAAATGGAAGCAGTCAGACATATGCCAATCATCTATGCGGTAGTCAGGGACATACCTCTGTATTAGGCAGTGGAATATAATAAATGCGGACTTAGTCTTTGAATGCTTCCTGGAGATCCTTTGCAAGCCCAGGATGGTGGCTTTTGGATGCACTCTTTGGACAGAGACATTTACATACTTGCAAAGAAGTGAGCCCACACTTGAAGTATTCTGTCGAAAAAGGGTAGGTATCCTAACCTGATGTATGTTTCAAGTCATATTTAGTTTAATACAGAGGAAAAGAACACAACCACAAGTTACTGGCAAGCTGTGTTTCAGAAGAAGTTGGTAAACTTTTGTTCTCACATGTCTTCTGAAGGAAATTTTGTAAATTCCAAACACCTTGTCTGAGTGAAGAATAGCTTAAAAGAATAATTCTTAACTCAAGAACAAGGATGCCAAAGGACTTGCTTCTCACTTTTCAAGCTTATTCCACTGAAATGCAAGGCAAAACCACTTTGAAGTGGTGAAGTCTAAATGAACAAATACAAATTTCTTCATGGGATTCCATTTTAATTTCTTTTTCTTTCACTACTCCTCTATTCTTCTTATTCAATCATTTTTGTTTCTGACATTGCTTTTAATATCTGAAAACAAGACCAGCTAATTTACGCAATACATCTGAGATCCTAAGTCACATTCTAATTCATCCTTGGTTTGAACTAAGGTGTGTTCCATACTCCTAAGGCTCTGGAAAACAATCAATCGCTAAGCTTCATCCATGTGTCATATTTGTCCTTCAACCCTTTCAGAATTCCCACCCTTACCTACCCCAGTACACTGAATAAGTTCATGCATAGTTTTGCTTTTTGTTCAAAAGTTAGTAAATGAAGTTATCAGTCTGAGATTTTACTTGAACATTATGCTTAAATTTGAACTCTCACAATGTAAATGTATACTTCTACTGATGTCACAGTGCCTTCAAAACCTCTTATAGCTACCCCTAGTGGCTATCACTCAATTTTTCTAATGTGTAAGTGAGTTTTGGAGGTTGTTCCTTAATTTGTCCAAAGCCTTTAAGTGTGACTTATAGTGACACTGACACTTAAGTTAGAGCTTGTTAAATCCATCATATCAAATAGAATCTTCAGGGTTACTTCACAATTATGTTCGAAAATTAGAATTGAACATTGAATTACGGAATTACCAAGGAAAATGTTAACTGCCAATACCCCCATTAAACCTGTAAAATTCAATACTGTACAATCAAGCCTTCAAAGATAGAAGTTTTTTTCTCGCTTTCCTTTTTGTAAGACAGCACTGAATGTGACTGAAGAACATAGGGTGTCAAGTTCTCAAAAAAGTTTTCTTCCTTGTATTTTTATTTGGAAACAAAGATGGAAATGACAGACTGTCAAAGAAATAATTAGTATCCTAACATTGCAGTGTATCGTGTCACTGAGCCAATATATGCTAATGTTGGATTATATGATATTATAATGAGTTCATCAGAATGCCATTTTGTATGATAGTGTTAGTTTGTTGATTCTGATTCTTGTTAAAGGAGCTCTGCTGTTTCTCAAGCTTAAGAAAAGCTGTTCTAAAAAGCTGCAATAGAGAAAAAATACTAAATATTAATACTAAGAGTTATTTATATCTTTTATAATATTAATACTAAACGATATTTTAAGACATGAACAATTTATGAAAAGCTGAATCTTCTTCTGTTTTGTTTACATTTCTGAAACAAAGTACAAATCTAACATACTTTTATACATTAAAGTGCTATGTTCTTGGAATCATTCCAACTGGAAAGGACCACAAGGGTATCTATAGTCCAGCTGCCTGGTCAAGGTAGGGTCTATGTCTGAATACAACAAGGATCACTCAGTGCTTTGTCCAGGTGGGTCTTGAAAACTCAAAGGACAGAAATGTCACAGTTTCTCTGGCCAGCTGTTGCACTGCTTAATTAGCCGCATGGGGAGCAATACCATTTCAGTGTATGACTCTTGTCTCATGTTCTGACTCCAGCTCCTAAATCATCTCTTTGTAGGTAGGTTCTGGGAGGCTGCTTTTTGGTCTGTTTCTCCTCCAAGGTGAACAAGCCTTGATTCCACAGGCTCTGTTGACAGGCCAAACACTCCAGCACTGAGGCTGGGAGGGAGTCACAGGCAGAATAGACAGCTGAAAGAGCTAATGGGATATGCAATACCGTACTGAAGTCAATAAAGGTGGAGGGCACCAAGTGAGGTGCTCTGGTCTGACACAGCTTGTCAGTGTGGAAGTTTAGTGTGTTGCATACCATTTGCTTTACATATTGTTTTATTACTAATATTGTTCTTACAGTTGTTTCTTCTCTCTCTGTGTTGTCCGATTACATTCTTCTTAGCCCATGGGGTTTTGCCTCTTTCTCTCAATTCTCCTTTCCATTCCACTGGGTGGATGATAGGGAGGGAATGAGCAGCCATATGGTGCTCAACTCCCAGATGGGTCTAAACCACAACAGTCCATTTTGGTGTCTAGCATAGCGCATGAAGGATTAAGAGAACCCAGCCCGTGGCTGCAAGGAG
>NW_008600945.1:0-28067 GCF_000691845.1 Merops nubicus
TAATCAATGGAAAGGCAAAGCGGGAGGTTTCCACTGCGCTGGCATGTGTGGCTAAGCGGGGTCTGCAAGTGGGCAAACAGGCAAACGCTTCATGTTTTCTGCTGCCAGCTTTCCCCTGGCTACCTGACAGCCTCCCCTCACGCCTCTCGGCAAGCAGCTGGGGCTTTTGGAATCTGCACCTCTGTCTGCAAGCCTGCGAGGTGTGTTCACCACCAGCTTCTGCAGACGTGCTGTAGGCCAATGGTCCCTCCACAGTGCCAGCACTCCATACCAAACACTCAGATCTGGGTGCTTCCTGACACTGTTTCTATACATTTGAAGAAGGAATATGCAGGAAAAAAACCTGGTGAAATCCATGAGATGAGCTGCATTTGCCATACACATGCTGTTCCTTCAGATTAAGATTTTGTTTCTACTCTTTGACGCTTTGGAGAACTTCACAAACAGTCATTTATAATGAAAATCTTTAAAACTCCAGTAGTACCCACATAATTGTCACTATGGTCTTCCCTCACTGTTTCTAAAGAAGTCTGCTGTCCCTTCCTTCCCTCAACTGTTAAATAGAAAATGGACAATATTTGCTATCAGGATTACAAACGTATTTTGCAGATCCAGGTAAGATCAAGACAAGAGAGCTCTAGAACTGTTAAAGGAGAGGTGAGAGTGGTTCCTGCCCAGTAAGGTCAGGAATGTCTGTCCTCTCATAGAAGAGGAGGAACAGACCTTCAAATCACACCAGCCTGGCACGCAGAACAGCTACATGACATCTTACTTAGACTTCTGCCATTGATTACTTCTGGTTTATCCACTCACGGGACTTCACAGCTTAGCTTGTGACCCTAAGGCACTAGGAGTTGATGCTTTGCCAGATGAACAAGATAAAAACAAAACAAAACAAAACCAAAAAACAGTTCCACTGCAACACAGTAAATTCTTTAGAAAACAGTTCTAATGAATTTAGGTGAAATATAGGACATAACCAAAAACCCCCAGTCAGATATAGTGTGGCCTGAAGGAGTTCTGGACACTTGACTAGGAATTGCAAAGGTCTGTAGTCCCTGCTCACCTCGGCACCCCCTGGCATTTGCCATTAGCCGTGCCAGCTCAAGTCCCATCCCCAGCTGGCAGTTTACACAGCATTGCAAGGGCACTCGTGACATGGCTGAGTCCCCTCTGTTAGACGCCAGGCTGCCACTCCTCTCCTTGCCCATTGACCGTTCGCTCACAGCAGATCGCCACACGTTCAGCAGAACCGGCGCAAGCCGCTCGCGGTACCGGCAGAGCCAAGAGCACACCAACGCCAAGACCTGCCGCCCTCGGCGGGGGTTAGCGCTGCAGAGTCCAACGCTAGACCCTTCTTGTCTCCCTCCGCATCACAGGCTCTGAGGATGCTGGTGGGAGAGAAAACACAGCCACAGAGCTTGGGCAGAGGCTCTAGCATTAGAAACCCAAGGACCAGCTCCCAGTTCTACCGCTATGGCTCTGCCATAAGTACTTCACCCACCAGCGCCTCAGTTTCCCCATCTGTAAAGTGAGGATAATAACGACCTACCTCAGAGGGTGTGGTTTGCAGATGGGTTAGCGACCAGCACTACAGAACCCCCCCTACCGATTAACCACCCAGCCTGGCACTGAAGGAACCGAGGGCACCGCGTCCTCCCCTCACTGATCCTGCCAGGGAGCAAGCTGCTCGCCAGAGCTCTCCCGCCCGCGACTGCGCAAATGTCCAGCCAGCTCCATCCTCATCGAACCGTCCTGCGTCTATTTGATAAAGACGAATATTGCTTTTTAAATAAATATAAAAACTCCGCTTCCTCCTTGGCGAGTTCATTTTGAGTCATTTTATCTCTTTCCTCCCCCTAGATTTTTCCCCAAATAATGTGATTAAGTGAGTCAGCGTTCTGCTTTCCCTGACAGCCTCTGGATTTAATTCAGTTTGAGGACTGTGACCTTTGACTCCTTTTTACTATACTAACCCAGCTAAGAGAACACTTAGCGATTTCTCCGCTTCCTACTGGGAGAGTATCTGGTGGGGGGCGAGGAGGGAGAGCAGGGGTGGAGGGGGGAGGAAGAGAAACAAACTTTCACATAAAATTATGGTATATGGATAATTGAGAAGTTTAAAAACATGAATCTAATTGTGCTGTCCCTTGAGAAGCAGATATTGAGCCATCCTATAAAAGGCTTGGAGTATCCCAATGGTGATTTATTGCTAAATCCTAGTATTTTTCAATACATTATAGTTTTTAAATTGTGTTTAAATTGAGTGTAGAAGAGCAGAGGCCATTAGGAGATGCAGAAATGATGATTATATTTAAATATTCATGCACGCAGTACCTTATTATTGAATCTGAACACTAACAAAATCAATATTAAGTGCGGTTTGACATGAATTTATTTATGAATTTCGACTTTCTAAGTACTGTATTTTTTCACTCAAAAATTGTGAGTATAATGTAGTAATGATATCAAAACAGAGTGTCAGAGAGCATTAGCTGAGGAGGTTATAAACCTCCGTATTACAGGGCCCCATATCGCCCTCAAAAGTGCTTAGTGCACAAAACCAAAATGTTTTGGTTTTTTTTTTTTTTTTAAACACGTAAATACACACACACACACACTCACTCAGAAATAGGAAGGAAATTCTCTGTCGGAAATTGCACTGCAGTGGCTTTGATTGCTCTCCGAGCCCGCTTCAGGGACCAGGCAAACTGGGATTTGAAGACAGACAAACCTGAATGGAGTGCTCTGGGCATGTGGTTTGTGGGGGCACTTTGGTGCTCCAAGGGGAAGCTGAAAAAACAGAGCAACCCACAAGCTCAGGGTGTAGCCAAGGTCTCAGCCAGAAAGGAACCAAATATATCAGGCTGTAGCAAAAAGCCACAGCTCTTGTCCTGCTCAGCACCTCTGGGTCAGTTGCACCAGGATCCCAAGAAAGCAACACCAGTCAGAAGTATTCTCGTTGAAAGAGTCCAGTGTCAAGTTGTGCTCAGGTGTGCTGGTAGGTCTGGCAGAAGAGGATGCCCCACTTCCCTCCATAAACACAGCACCAGCAGAGAGAATGGAAACAGGCTGGGGGCTCTATTCATAGGCAATGTACAATATGGCAGTACCTCGAGCAATTTTCACTCAAAATGGTGCAAAGATGAGGCAACTGGCTGGAAATCATCCCCTTTTGTCCTCTCAAAGTAATAAAAAGAAGCTCCCTATGTTTTGCATGTTTCCTTTTTAAGGCGTTAGTATCTCAAGCAGGACACTTGGTAATTAAGTTGGAACTTCCCCATGGAAGAGGAAGACAGCTTTTGAAAGCTTGGCACTTGGTGCCACTCATTTAGGCATGACCACTCAGTGGTGGCTCTGCAGCAATCCTCCTGCTTCACTGACTCCTTGTCCTTGCAGTTCAGACGTTGCTGCTCTGTCACCATTGCTGCCTGTGGAGATCTGGTAGGTTTTCCACAGACCCATCACTCCCTCCTGCTTAAATGAGCAGAGACTCCAGATGTGGAACCATTTCTGGTAATGAGAAGGGGAAAAGGAATAATTCAGACCAAAGCCTTGATGTAAGGGGACACAGAGGAGGGCTTTGTGCAGATCTACCTACAGCAAAGTGATATATATTGAAAGCAACAGCCCTTTCTCCCCCAACGATTAATTTCAAATGTGAGAAGAGTTTTGAAGATTTATTTGCTATTGACTGGAATCTGGACTGAGCCCTCCACACACTGTATCCTGCACCCTCCTTTGAGCTCAGCCTTGGTTCAAATACTGTGCAGCCCACAGGAGGAGACACTCACCCCACTTTCCTTCTTCAGGATAACACACTCCCACCCTGGTTTTGCGCCCAGTGGAAAGGGCTATCCTTCCTGCTTGGGAGCTACATCCTTACAGCTGTCAGACCACATAAAATAAGACAAATGAAATAAAACAGCTCAGTCCAGTCCACTGCCAGGAGCCCACAAGGGGCAGCAATAGATGCCACAGCAGCATTCCTCTCTTTAGTATTTGCTTTCTGTAGAGTCTGATACAGAAAAAATTAGTCTGATGAAGAAGAACATCATGACTTTTGGTCTCTAATTTCCCACCATGAAGAGGAACCAACACTTACTGAATCCAATGCAAAGCCATACAGCCCCCAGTAACACCAAGGGCCAGATATTCAAAGGGTTAGTACTTGAGAGAATCATTTCATTTGAAGCTGATTGTCAAAGAGCACGGCCCAACACACTCTGAGCTTTCTCAGGTCTCAAAGACCAGGTCTTGGCAAGCAAGAGCCAGGGATGCCAAGCAAACCATGCAGTACAGGAAGGGTACTGCAGCCCTAAGAGAAATTATTCTCTTCTGCTAGGAAGTCTCCTTGGTAAGCCCTTCAGCAAGGTGAACAACAATCTGCAAAGTATAAGCTGAAGACAATGCATCCCTGGAAGTCCTTTTTGGATGCAGAATTTCTGCTCAGATTAATCTTTCCTTCCTGCTTATTCTCAGGCTTGCCTCTCTTTTCTCTACCCATGCTAGCATTTCCCAGTACAGCCTGCCAGGCTCTTAATGGATTGGCAACGTTCTTCAGGGACTCGAATTGACACAGAAACCCATGTAAAGTATCCCCTCCTGGAAGGGGTTTGATCATGGAGCACTGACATGATGGCAGATCACACTGCCTACACAGAGGCCGCACACGACAGGGCAAGCAGCAGCAAAAACATCACTCATTAAAATTAATTCCTTTCTCATTTTCATCTTAAAAGGAATGCTCAGATTTAGTGGTCTCAGCTGAGTCTCTGCTGGATAGAGGTCTGCATTAACAGAGCCCAGCATACCCAGTTTGACTTGGTTTACACTGCAGAATGGATTCATTTGATGGCTTTTCCAGGAGAATGAACCAGTGAAAGAGCCCAAAACTAGGGAACAGCACTGGAAAAGACTTTGTGGGTCACTCTGAAATTCCTGTTACTGCACACATACCCACTACATCATCTCTTTGTTGAACCCAAAATGAAGCTGTAAGACTCCAGGGACCACAGAGCCCCAAAGAAAGGTTTGAGACCTCTCAGTTCAGCAAGGAATCCAAGTAGCAATAGGACCTGGAAGTCAGAAGCTGAAGCATTGATCAAAATCAAAGAACCACAATACTGAAAGCAATTATAATGTATAAAAAAGACTTCTCCCTTTTTACCATGTTTGCAACCCTGCAGAACCAAAGGGTGCTACATGAAGGAAAAAATAATGCATTCTCTAAGTGTAACACACAAAACAAGTGACATGCCCAAGGTATATAAAGCTTGTAACAGAGTTTGGAATCAGGACTGCATAGCATGCATGCCAGCATACTGCCTTAACCACAAGATCTTGGTTCTGAATTAAAATATACCCTTGGTAAGAGATCCAGTATAAGGGGGTACTCACGAACATTCAGCACCCAACTTTACTCTAAGCTTTTGGTAAAAATAGTCAGATCTTAACCATACTATGGCTTCCATGGCTAAGGACAGGACAGTTTAGATGCCTTGGGAGGGGACACCAGACCAAAGTGTCACTGGTCTGACCCAGGTATAGCAATTCCTCATTTCTCATGAGATTTCCTTCCCAGAAATGCTGAACACCATCTTGAAAACTCTGCACACAAGAGATGTCTAATGCTGGCATTATTTCTAACACTAACAACTCGTTAAGTTTTTCCACTATGCATCTGTATCAATATTTTAACACAACTGTTACAAGGAAAATTGCTTTTTTTTGCGTGTCTGTGTCTCCTCCCTTCCCTATTCTCTCATTAAATCAGCATGACAGATTTTAGCCTATTCCATAACTAAGTGAATATCTCGGAAATTTAAAATCTGCAAAGCACAGTGACGGGTTCTGGAAGCTTCCCAGTGGTGCAGAGTATGAAGAAACTTGATGGGCTTTGATTGTTCCCTCCCCTTATTGTAACTACATGCAGTCTACTATAAGAGAACTAAAAAGAAGGGAAAAAAATCAACCCAAATCTCAACAGGAGAAGAACCACCTAATACAGAGCTTACAACCATAAGCAGTATGACCACTACAGGAGTAATTTCTTAGGTAAGATTATTTACATCAGTGCAACACCACCAAGTTTGAGCTGATAATTTATAGCTGGCTCAATTTGGTTTGAGATGCAACAAAAGGAGTGGGCAAGGGGGCATCCATTACACTAAAATGGAAGTCAGACATCAGGATATGGATTGTACAACCTATAGATGGAAAAGGAGTAAAAAGGTCCCATCCAGATCAGTTCCCAGTATGTGCGGACCAGCCATTTACTGGTATTTGGGGATATGACTAAAATGCATTAATGAAAGATAATTACCTCAGAAGATCAACATAGACAAAATGGTCTGTAGTTGGGGCAACAAGCTGAGTATTCTCAGAGCTGAGGAAAAAAGACATTCACTGGGGAACTGATAGGAAAAACCCTAAGAAGAAATCGGAGGTCTCTGATGTGGAATATTCACCAGCATTTTTAAGAGGGGGGTGATGAAGAAAGTGCTATCACCAAGGAAAAAAAAAACACCCAAACCCTCTTTTCCAGTAAATCGATGTATTTTGCTCTAATTTTATTAGGAATATAAAAGGAGCCTTTAGAAAAGTGCTTAGAGAGCAGAAAGAAAAAAAGAAGAGATAGGGAAGGCTAGCAGTGGAAACATTAGTCTGTCTGTATTAGGAATCCCATACTCACATTTTATTGTTACTGTCAGGATGCAAAAGGCAGCGCTTAAAACAAAATAATACATAATGTATTACAGGGGCATAAACATCAGCAGTCATTTTTATTTTAAAAAGAAAATGCAAAAAAAAAAAAAATGGAGATAGCTTGCAAGTGAGGGATCCAAGGCACAGCATTTATATCTGTGTCCACTGAGATAATCAAAAAGGTATTAGAGGAGCTGATGGAACAGGGTTCCACAAAGGGCTCCTCAGCAGTTTACCACTGGTCTCCTTACAAGGTGGCTGTGGAAGCTCATTCAAGGAAACCAGGGGGTCAACTTTTAGGTTGGGTGGGGATTTACTCCAACTCTAAAGATTAGATGATATTTAGATTAGACATTCAAAAGTCCATACTTTTGAATGGCTACATTTGTGTATGTTTTAGGAGTGAAAGGATATGGGGAGAGTGAGGAAAAATGCAGAAATAAGGAATCGCTCATGCTTCCCAGACAGCCCTTTTCAACCATTACTTTCCTGTTGTGCTTGCCTGATCTACTCTGACCCCTGCTTCTTTAATTCTGTCTCTGTACAGCACACCTAAGCCTTGGAGTCTAAGTCCAGCATCTTCTGTCACTACCATAGTACAACAAATCAGCTTTATAACAACTGCCTGGCACAGAAGTAAGCCGTGTCTTGCTTGATGGGACTACTGGGGGAAGAAGGGGTCCTGCTGCAGCAGGGGCTCTGCCTTCTACAGACTCCTCTTGGCCAATTCCTTATCCTGCATATTGGGTGTTTGAATCGACTCCACCATTTCTTTCAAGTATCTGTTAACTCCCAGGGCCTTTATTATAGAATCAGCTTCCAGCAGAAACTGTCCCATATTCAATGGGTTGTTTTCCTACCTCGTGTTAGCCACACCCTCTTGCTGCCCTGCTTTCCATCCCCACAGCTTCACTGACAGCTCAGCCCTGCCATTGCTTGGTCTCCTGTGCCATGCAAGCACACAGCTGGTCCCACCCGCCTGGTCCAGCTTCCCCGTTCCAACACTCTCTGTTCACCAGGAAGAGAGGACTCCTCTTCTCCTAGGAAGTTTCTAGAGCCACGCCTGCTTCTGAGAGCAGCCACTAAAGTCAGGAATGCAAAGAAAACCACCTGAGTAACAGAGGAAAGTGTAGGTGAGGTGCAATGAGGCAGCAGTGCAAGGGGAACAGATCTGCAATACAGAAAATATCCCCTTTAAATATTTCAGCTGACAGCTGGATCTAACACCCCACAGAACAGCTGGATCCTTCTCCATAAAAAACCCACAGCTTTTCCCTCTCATTCCCTGTGATGCTCTGAAGGCCTCAGGGGGTCCTTGATCCCCCTGTTTCCCTCTCTGGTTGTACTGCTTTTGTCACAACATATGCACACTAACACAGCACAGCCAGTTTGCTGATGGGATGATGTCAAGCGGATGCCAGTGCTGGTGGCCCAAATGGGAAAGGCAGATTGGCCAGAGGGCTGCAAGGAGTGGGTAAAAAAAAGAGAGGCAGAAAGTAAATAAAAGACAAGCAAGTGCAGGAATAGAATAAGATTAGGGAAAATAGGAAGTAGGAAAGCAATGATCTGGCTTTTTAACTGCCTGTCACAGTGAACCACAATGTATACATTTGCCAGAGCTTGTCCCATTTACTTTGCAAATAAGTGAGGCACACAGTATCTACCACAGAGTAAAACCAGGGGTGGTAGAAAAAAAAAAAAAAAAAAAAAAAAAAAAAAAAAAAAAAAAAAAAATTTCTCTTCTTGCTCTATTTGCTCATTTCAAATGATGTGGGAAACAAAGGTCTGCTCCAGGAGCCAGGAATTATTGACAGCTGAAGTTTAGAAGTCCCATATGGAGGTGACATGCATCAGAAACTGATGAATTAAGGAGTTCTACAGTTCTGGAGGGCTTGCTCCTGACAACTGGAGGAGTTAACAGCTAAAGCTGGGTTTCATCCCCACCTACGTTACTTGTCTCACTCCTCAGCACTTGAGATTAGCTTTAATGCTTAAGGGTTTCACCAAAATAAATAAGGATATCTCTCTTAAAACGAGAACTCCAGAGATGATCAGCATTAGTGGGACTCAGCAGTGTGTTTATCTTTTATATGAGTCCAGGTATACAGAATTTGCTGATTTCAGGTAGTTTTAGAGGATACTAGTTCCTAAAATGAAAATAATGGCACATATGATAAAACCCTCTGCCTGGGAGACAACTGTGCAAGTGATAAATCAGAGCATAGATCTTCTGATGGAACTAGCTGCTGGATAGGGCTGCCTTGTGAGAAGTTGCTTCAGGTCAGGCCTGAAGGGCATAGAGAGCTTCCCAGAGAAGAGCTCCTTGTGCCCGTTTGGATAGCTCTTGTAGTTTCCTTCCTCTCAGTAAAAATCATAGTTTAAAGAAAAAGAAAAAATGAAATAAAGAGGAAATCCCACAGAAGAACTGTTGAGTTGTACAGCTTGTGAAAATTCTGCCCACAGCCCAGAAAATAATCTTCCCCTCCCTCCCCTCACACCAGCTCGTCTCTGTGACATCTTTCCACTTCATAAATCTCTTCCTTGATTGAGAGGCAGATCTGGGAAACAGCCCCTGGGGGAAGCAGTTCCTGAAAAGCCTGCATACCAAGCCAGAGGCATCTTCTCATTGAGGTACAAAGCAAATAAAGGCCTTCTACTCATTGCAACTGCACGAGGGTTCTTGGCACCATCTAGTGCCAAGAAAAGAGACTACGAAAATTACTCTGGAGAGGAGAGGTGCTTCGAGAAAACCTGGAGAATCTGCTTGGGTAGTAGGGACAACCCTGCTAGCGCAAGTAAATGCTTGCCATCTCCACATGCTCTTTGTACAGTGGACTCATCTTTGTAGGAAACAAGCTAGAGGGAACAGTCATATAGGGGAAGGTGTTATGGAGTATATGTGGAGGACATTACCCGCTGCTCTTAGTGGCAGCTGTGCCACTACAGGTGGAGCAGCACATGCCAGTGGTGCAGACCTTCCCTGCTGTCCCTGCAGGATGGCCAGTGATGGCTTCCAGAGCACACAGCAATGTCCCAAACCCCCTGAGGAATCCTGAAACCCTGAGCTGCAAATGAAGTTGCATGAAAGGAATATAGAAGACGACAAAAGGTAACATCAAGGCGACAGCCTGTATGGAAATGGGTCTGACAGAGGGTGTAACTATCACTTTATGAGCAAAGGAAAGCCATTCATCAGGGTGCATTACTCATCCACTTCCCTCCTCTCCTGTACAGCAAGAATACTAAACAGTTGCCCAAGTTACACAAAACAATCAGCATTTAAAACAAAACAATGCTTCTCGTTTTTCAAGTTTTCCTGGAGCCACCTCCCTTCCTGTCCAGGCACATCATCTTCCATTGTTCCTGAACGTTACCATCACCACCAGGTACATGGAACTGCAACAATACTCAGCCCTAGGACTGAACCTCCAAGAAAGTCATCACTGGGAGAAGTCTACTGGCTTGTGATGTTGGCAAATTGGGGCATGTGTGCTTTGGAAGACTACAAACATCACTCCTCCCTGCAGTCCTCAGAAAGCAAGTGAAGGAATCAATGAGCTATCCAGGAGTAATGTTCTCAAATCAACTCAGCTCTTCATCTTTCTAAGGGAAGCAAGCCAAGGACCATACTGAAACCTTAACCACAGGGCCCAGCCACTCTGTGGACACAAAAGATGCCAGGGCAGTTTCCCAAAAAGCAGGTGTGAGCTTTGGCATCCTTGGCCAATATTTACGTTCTTCCTTGCTGTTACAAAGCAGCCTTTCTATGCAGTTAAGAGCCAGATCCCTGAGGGAATGTAGGCGCCTAATTCCAATTTCATTGGGAATAAGATGCCTCTGTATCTCTGAACCTGGACTACACTGCTTCAGGATCCCTGACAGGCAAATGCACGTGGGAGAGTTTAAATCCCATTTCTACCCTGTCTTGAAATTCGTGTTATTGTTCATTCCATATAAATCAGTTCTGAAAAGCTCCCAAGCCAAAACTCCATGCTTGCACAACAGGGGAATGATTTACATTCACTTTTCCAGGGTGCAAATGATACCTCGTGGTGCAAGGAAGCAATAGGGATGCAGACCTTGTGACAGTTAAATGGGAAACCTCGGCAGCGGATCAGGCAACACTGGTACAATCCTGTCACCTGCAAGGCTCAGCACTGGAAACATGCAGCACAGTGCAACAACCACCATTCCCCAGCCCTGTCTCCTTTAAAGACATGGACACATGCAGTTTTAAAGTGCTTTAAGCAGCTAATTAGGGTGTCTTCCCCTCCTTTATCCCACAAGATGATAATTGCATTATAAAAATGAATATGTAACTAAGCAGAAACCACAGGAACAGTGATGGCAGAAAAGGAGATGGAACCCGAGCAGCCTCGCTCCAGTCGAGGTGGAAGCCCTCACATTAGAGAGACTGGCGCTCCAGTGCGGTTTCTAGAGCCGTGGGGAGGAAAACCTCGAAAAAGCCCCACATCATTTAGAGTCACAGGAGTCAGTGAATGGTTTAGTGCTTAAACAATCGATGTCAGGAAGAGAGAAGATCCGTGAGAGTGTGTCCGCCTCTTGCTCTCCCTGCATACATCTCCCCAGCATGTCTACAGTCATCAGGGTAATTTAAAGAGGAAGAAAAAAGACAGACTTGGCTTGGCCTAACTGGGGCTATCACTGTAATTGTGGAAGGAAGTGAGAACATACCAGCAGGGCCCCAGGGAGTAAAGAGCAAAGTGAGGGAATGGAGACTGTATTTGTGGGACCCCCTGAAGCTGAAGAAGTGTCAGAGCAGCACAGTGATGCCTGAGGGTGGAGCACAGCTAAGGCTGTGAGATCCTCCTGGAACAGCCAAGGGGGCAGGGTGTGAGCTGGGAGCACAGCTCACAGCTCGCACGCTCTCCAGTTCCCTCAGCAGCTAACACCGTGGGTGACCAGGTACCTGGGCACTTTCTCTGTACATTTAAAAGAGAGGTGTCATTGTTAACAGCTGCAGGAATGATAAATATCTTTATGCTTTCAGAGAGGAACAAGGGAACTCTTCCCATCCCAGTGCCAGTTCTTCTCTGTCCCCTGTGGTGCACAGGCAGCCTCCATCCTGCCTGGCCATCCTTCCACATCCAGTGCATTATTATGAACCCTCCGGCACACACAGCTAATTAGGGAAAATATCCTTTCTAGCAATTTAAGTGATTTTGGCATTTTCAGGAGGGCACATGTAATATTCAAATTACTTCCACTCTGCGCTGCCTTGTCTTGCCTGGCTCATCTTCCCAGGTGAATTTGTAGTCTCTGAAATGCTCTAATTTCCCACACAAGCCATGTCAAATATAATTTTGGTGCAAAGTTGGTAATTATACGTAACATCAGTCTGATGTTAAAAACACTGAAAAATTTAGCAAGAAGAGACAAATGGAGAGACACAAGTCTGAGACCAAGGAACGAAAGGCGTGCGGCCCCCTTAGTATTTGCGCTCGTTAATTAATAATAGCATGTTTTCAGGAACTGAAAGGATGTGTTTCCTGAACTGACTGGAATTCACTTATGTCCCAATTACATTGTCTCACTGAAGAGCTTTGGTCAGGTCTCACTGAAGAGCCACAGCTAAACCAAAAGCAAAACCCGGGCTCCCCACTGAAGTCCATTACTGTTGCAAGGGTATGTAAAGGAGCAGAAATCTCACCCTTGGGCTCAAACCCAGAGATTAAATTGTCTCCTCTTCTACCACCCTCTGCTGCAAACCCCTCTGGAAGGAGTCAAACAGATTTGCATCAGTGAGTCATCACGTGTATGGATATGTATTAGAATAAGTATAATTATAACTGCTGGCCCCTAAGTACCGGGCAAGCATTTTAGCAGACTTGTTCCTTGGCTCCAAAGAGAAGAATTAACACGAAGAGTGAATTATCTGACCCCATCATCAACTCTTCCCCAAGGATGCCTGGGCTGCCTGTTTCAAGGAGCATCCCAACTCAGCTTGCTTTTTGACACCATTATCCCAGCACACTGGCTGCCTGTCAAAACCGGTTGAGAATCCCTGAGTTAACCCATTCCACTCCAAAATGCATGCCTCCAGTAACTGCTGGGAACCACGGAGCCATTTGCTCTGACATTGTTGCACCTAGTAAGCTATTCATGGTATTAATGCATTATGGAAGTGAAAACCCAGGTATCTCATCTTCACTGCTTGAACAGCAGTGTCGAGCTCATGTGAGAATTTGGACCACTGCTGGGCAGGAAGGCTTGCTTCATTTTGATCCCAAAGGCTTTATGCCAATAGTCAAGAACCATAATAAAAGGCCTCATCACTTAAGTGATTTCAGTACAGCCAAGCAAGGGTTTGACCCAAAAGGACGAGATGAGAGCTGTTAAATACAAGCTACTATTTCAGAGGAATGAGGTTTTTAACAATAGATAAAGCCTCAGATAAACCTGAAGCTCCTGAACACAAGCAAACCCTGCTTTTATCACACATTACCCACTCTGTGCTTGTATACAGGAATTCCAGAGCTAGTCTGGAATTTCAGTCCTAGTATTGAGCATGTCACACCCCTTCAGCCTTACGTTAGGGAAAAGGAAGACACCCCTTTTTTTGGAGAATGAGCTTTCCAAGGCTTTGCAGCTCACTCTTACTCTCAAAATCACTTCTGGATTCTCATACCTTTTTACTCTCTTGAGTTTGTGCTGCTCATTTAACAGTGGCTGGCTGTGCATAAACAGAAAATCCATCATGCTCAAACCACATGGGCCAGAAAAACCCAGAAACTTTCACCACAGTGTTATGCGAGGAGATTAAAAAAGAAGATCTATGCAGCTCCAAGCAGCCAACGAGCAGGGTAGGACTGTGGATCCAGAAAGCATGATTCACAGTCCTGCTAAGGGCACTGTGTGCAGGTACTTGTTGCAGAGGGAGTGGAGAAAAGAGAGAGGGAAAGGCTGGAAGGGGTCTGTGGAAGATCAAGGTACATATCCTGAACAAATACATATTGGTGTTACCCAGGCAGGAATACTTAGTCCTGAGGTAAACACTACAACATTGCAATTGAAGCTTACTGCATTTACAAACATAGCAGTAAAACAAGACAACACAGGCTTGGAAGGGGAAACTTCTGGGGTTTTGCCAGACCTTCTGGGATCTCATCTTAGATCAGTTGTACCCTATACACTAACCCTTTACTAAACATCCACATATTGCTTTATATTAAGTGTGTAGCTTACGTCTGACAAAAAGGCGGCTTGAATTCTCATTAAAAACTCTTCAGAGGCACCTATCTAGCTTCCAAGAACAGCAGGACCTTACTATATATATCCATTAAGATAATTATTTCATAATCAACCCATTGCAACACAACACGAGACACAGCATCTCTAACCCTTGCCCACTGGCTGGAACACATCAAGAAGATGTATTTATATACTAATTAGATAATCATGCACACAAATACAACTGATATGCAGGATACATTAATTTACTTGCCTGTTCTTGAAAATCTGGTCTTGGCCCTTTTGATTATTTTATAGGATTCCCATCTCATTGTCCAGCTGCTCACTAACTTTTTCTGAGTTATCAGGGGCTACTTTGGATTCACTCCTCACTGTCTACAGTTTGCTGACATCAAAAAGGCAGTTTTACTGAATATATTGTGGCCATGACACAATGTTCACATAGCTCTTCAAATGTCTTGTACTGCTGTCTCAGTTTTGAGGGCACACAGTAAATAGCATCAATAGACTCACTAGAAATAACCCTTTTCCCCTAAATGGGTTTCCTTTAGCTTAACTAAATTGGCCCACCCAGCAGTCCCACAAATGTTATGGGGGCACAACTACAAGAGTAGAACAGGGGCATGAAAAAGCAGCAGGAAACCTTCAGCTTTCCTTTGTACTAAGAAAGAGACATGGAGCTCCAGGAGGGTCGTTAGGAACATCTCAAACCCATGTTGGTCCAGTTAAGCATTGCCAGGGCAGTAGGCTCCCGTGGCAGTCTAGTGAGTAACCCACACTCTAGCACGTGAACGTCTCTTAATGTGACTGTGACGACTGACACCTAGTAATAGATTCTAAAATTTGAGGTGCTAGACTGGAAAGTCTTCAGAGCAAGTCCATGACTACACTTTTGCACACTATGGGTAAACAATGGCATGAGGTTGTGCTTTGTGAAGCCCTTAAGACCCTCAGATAAACAGAGCTTTCTAAACATAAAGAGCAATTCTGTGTGGCTTTGCCTTCTCAGTCTGAAACGACAATGTGCAAGAGGCAGAATAGGAAAAGATGGCATTTGACCTCCAGTTTTCTGAGTGCTAAGTAGCTTTCCTTGCCATTTTGAACCAGCTCCCCCTTTGTCTTCAATGGAAGGCCAGGATGTGGTGAGGTAGCTGGATGAATAAATAGTTCCTTTGCTGCCATGGCAATGGTGCAAACAGACTGGAGCACATGCCAAAGGAAGTTGCCATAAATCACAAGTTGGTCAATTTTGTTTAGTTTCCAAGCAAAGGTTACACAAACTGGCTGGAAAGTGCCTCACCAAGGAGCCAATTTTCATTTTCTTCAAGAAAGTAAAATGTTTTCTCTTTTTAGTGTACTGCTTTGCAGATTAGTCTTCTCTCAGCTTCATACCCTCTTCCTCCTCAGGCCTGACAGATTCTAAGTTCAGAAACACCCCCTATTTCCAGAGTGGCTCAAACTCTGCCAGGGCATTAGGAACATAAAAAGAAATCTGAACATGAGGATGTGGTCTTAGCCTTTATCTGTGATTTCACAATGAGTCATGTAGATCCAGCCCAGAGAAACTTGCTTACATTCAGTGGTAATTCTACTCAAGGATTCTGCAGTGTGAGCTAACAACGTGGAATACACATTTTCAGAGGCCACCTTCTCCTGTTCCATTGCACCTTGCAGCAAGGAAACAGTCTTTACAAGCCTGCAGTGCTTCCTACTGTGTCACTGCTGCACCAAGATAGGATCCTCTGCTACAAATAGGCATAAGAGTCACAGAAACTCCTATTAACTCATTCCTTTGGGCACTGAGACAACAACTGGGCACCTCCTGCCCTTCACGCTGGAGAATGAAACTTCCATGCTAAACACAATGCAGATGCCACCATGAGCAAAATGAAATCCAGCTTGTTCTTTGATAGCTATTTTGGTTTTGTGGGCTACGATCATTGAAGTATGTGGGGAAGGGGGAGGAGGAGGAGGTTCTGCTCCATCATTTGAGAAGCACCTCCCTCAGCCTGCTTTCTAAAGGTACCCAGTTGGCAACACTCCACGCATGGCTCATTTGCTGCTCGGGGTGGCCAGCTAACAAAACTCCACTGCAAACCTTGCCGAGTCCTGTCAGCACCACATCTCATCTGGGCTAATGTAAACCAGAAACTCACCCTCCATCCCTGGGAGGGGTCAGATACAGCTGTAAAGCACAGGAGTGCTGACAGGGTCTCCAGCAACGTCCTCCTACTGTATCATCGGGTCCACATTCACCACACCTCGGGCTCCTCCAGGATGATGCCTGGCTTCGTTCTGATGCCAGAGACATTCTGCAAGCAGACACAGGCTTCTCAGTGTCCTCAGCATCAGTACCAGTTTACCCAGTTCCAGTTTGCCCAACTCCGCCCCCTAAACTCTGCATTTATACCCACACTAAGAGAATGCAAAATGCTGCCCAGTTGAAACAGTGGAATATTTGTCCTTCAGACGCCTGGATGGCACCAAGCAAGAAAGATCTAGCTTCTTCCTGATAAGCCCATCTTGATTTACCAGCCCCTCCAGCTGCTGGGGCAGATGTAACAGGACAGAATTATTTGCTAGGCTAAGCAGAAACCGCCTTTCCCAAAGTCTACAAAAGTCAGCAGAAAATCAGTGACAGATTTCAACAGACACTGGCTAGGTGCAGGTTCCCTAAGAACACTAGAAGAGCAACAGCTTCAACCACAGAAATATTTGTAACAGATGAAATTGGACAATAGTATTTGCATAAGCATAGGCAACATTCTGTGCTGGTGCTGGACCAGAAGGCCTCAAGGACTTAATGGTTCCTTGTGAAACACACCAATCTCCTGCAGGCCCTTCCTCACCCTTGGTAATTCACCAACTAACTCTTCTATCTAAGGCAGCAGCACGGAAAAAAACAGCTGGAAAAGGGATCTTGCCTTTCTGTTACATATGTCCTGTGGCCTGACACAAAATAAAGGACACACTGATCACTCTCTTCAAGGCCTCTGAAAGAATTTAATGCTAACTGAAGCTCATTCTGGGCTCCTTGTTTAGACAGAGAGGATAAAGGAAGAGACAGAGTGAGAGCGCCAGGGGAGAGACTGATTTCCCGTCATTTCATTTCATTATTACCAGAATCAAATAAGCAAAAAACTCACGCATCAGGCTTTTATAATCATGAGATCTGAAAATGAATGAATACATCGAATTACTTTGTACTGACTTGGCTTCAGAGCCCTTACAGTGATAGAATTTCAGACTTCTTTTGGAGACTATCGATGTCAGAACTTGCCATTGACACATGCAAGTATGAAAAAAAAATCTCACCTAATCATAGGACACCACAGCTGCACCTTAAAGCAAAACATCCACCCAGTTCAATTCTTCTCTCATCACCATCTCCACAGGTTTGAAACTAAATTACCATTAAGCAAGGGCTCAGAATTAGACACAGAAGAGCTAAGCTAAAACACAGCCACACAGAGTGGTGATTTTGGTCTAGGTACTTAAAATGGACTTCACAGCACATGCCACCGTAGTTTCTAGGCTTTAATTTTCCCATTTCCTGATCCAAACAGATTCTTAATTATTTTATGAAGTAGTCTGAATGGAAATAAAGGGTACTTTGGGTCAGGAGAGCTTGATCACAAGAGAGGCTGTAGCCTACAGATGTGGTTAACTGAAGGAGTGTGGCTGTGAAGGTCCCAGATCAAAGTCTTGCTGCTGAAGCAGGTGGTGAGACAGCTAAAATTTGGGATATGTTCATGGGTTTGACCATGTAGCAGTAGGATGGTCTACTATAATTTTGTGCTGAAACCCAGCCGCCCTCTTACCAGTATGACATAATCCAGCAGCATCTACTGGGCTGCTGCCACCCTCTGCCTTCCCCCACCCTCAACACCGGCGGATATGTCAAAGCAAAAACATCTCTGCATTTCTGATCTCCCTGGGGTCACATCTGTTTCGAGTCAGGCTTCTCATTTGGTTCCAATCCACCCATTTCCTGCTACTGTCCATGAAAAAGAGAGTGCGACTCTGTGGCTTCCTCGGGTGTAATGGTCTAATCTGTACCTTGTTGTGCGCTGTAGAAGGGAGGGGGAATCAGTGCTACTTGGGAGCAGATTCCTCTTTCCTTATGATTGCATCCCGTTCTTACGCAAAGCACCTTTACTCTTGCTAGCAGTGGCAGCCCAGATGTCTTGGTGCCCTCTCTGTATCACCCACAGTCCTCTGGCCTCCTAATTGAATCCTTCCCTGCCTGGGACAGGCTTTCCTCATTATGACAAGCTGGATCCAACTCTCCTCCCTCTCCTCCGTCTCCCAATCTTTTCTTGTGAACACAGGGCAGGCCCCACAGAGCTCCTGCGGGAAGATGACCACACCAGTGAACTGCTCTTGCAGCTACTGTCATGTTGCTCATGAAGTTAACAGAGCAGGTACAAGGTGGTAAAGGCATCTTCTCTGCCAAGATTCTGGCAGTATCAAGATGCAGTTTAGTTTCAAGAAATAATACCTAGTTCTTTTAATCTATAGCTTTCACAGCCATTTATCAAGAACATCAGGGTTTTGCAGCTGGTGAAGTAGCCAAAGAGTTCTCACAAGCACAGTGGCAGAGCCCAGGAGCTGAACAGGCCTCTTATATCTTCATCCCATAGGATTCATTCTGCAGGAGCAACATTTCACTCACACTCTCAACAAGACAGGGCAATACAAAGTGAACAAATGATCTTTTCACTCTCACTTACCCATGGAAAAATCTTAATACTGGGGAAGAGAGTTTAGTCTCCTTATTTTATTTGTCCTTTGGCCTCTTAATTGGCAATAGATCGCCCTACATGGCACCACACATACATGGAGAGAGACCCAAGCTTCCTTGGAATGCTCTCCTTCTAGAAGTAGAGTGGTGGTACCACACTGATGATGACTCTGCCATAAATTCCATTGTGTTAGCCCAGGCACAGCATCACATGGCACATTGGGTTTGGGACTTTGACTGTAGTAGGGCATGAGGAACAGCCAGGCTTAGGGCAAGGCAAGCAAACTCTGGTAAACTGAGGCACCAATACAGCCACTGCATTGACTTCTAGGCAAGTTCTCATAAGTGAGAGAGAGAGAAAGGAGAGGTTCTCTGGAGGAGAACCAGTCCTGCAAATTCCAAGTGCCACCACTTTAACTATTAACTCACACTCTTCTACTGTACTAAGTACATCTGGATTTCATCAGGCTGTGGATATTATTTTTTTAAATAACCAAATCTTTGGAAAACAAACCCCTCCAAACCACCAGAATAAAACCCCTGTTTCATCTCAAGGAACGAGAGATGCTATTCTTGTTACCAGAAAGGCTCTAAAGGCAATAGCATAAGGAATGATCAATAGGGCACAAGTATGTTTGTTACGAAATAATTTGGATCCACAGAGGAATTCCATATGTGGCTTCCCCTCTGGTGACTAGAGGTTCCCACCTTGGCAACGATCCTGGAGTCCCATGCCTACGGGCTCAGCAGCGTGGAAGGGGAGGGTGGACGCTGGAGGAGTAATGGGATCATCAGGCACTGAGGCTGCTGCTTGGCACGCCGACAATGTTTGTTTGCACCTCTTTGAAGATGAGAGATGAAAGTGGCGCCCACATGGGCTGCCTTTGATTAGCTTCTTATTTTTAACATTGCAGCTGCGATTATTTTTCTTTTTCTTGAAGCATTTCTTCCCCAGCACCAGAAACTCTGAGGTTCCCGTCTCTAGGGAGGTTCAACTTCAAGGAAACATAACAAAGAGAAGTGTGAATGTAAAGGAGACTGGACAACTGAGGGCCAGTGGGGAATTATGTCATTTTATTTTTAATTTTACTTCCAGTTTTTCCCCAATCCCCCATCCTCAGCGGGTCTCAGAAAGAAAATACTTGTTTACTTCTTTTTTAATAGGGAAAATAAATGAGTCCTGGGATTGTACAGAGCTGTCATGAAGAGGAAAATGTCTAATGGTTCAATTCCCAGCTCTGTCACTGAACCACTCTGGGACTTGGGGAAAAGTCAGTTCGCCCATCTGTAAAATGGGATTTATAATGCGTTGCTCCTCAGGGGTATTGAGGGAGTACGAGTAGCATTGATGGAATGCTTCGTGCACCTTGGGTAGAAGGGGCAATAGCCCTGTGAAGTGCTGTCCTTAATAGATACTTAGAGGAGTTTCCTTCACTGTGGTACTTATCTGACCACAGCAGCCGAGTGCCTCACAGCTACTGATGGAGGTTTTTTTCCTACTACCTCTCCAAGTTCTACGGCTGTTGCACAGGAAAGCAAGGCAACAGGCAAACTGAATGGCATGGACCCAGTCATACACAGACTACGGGGTAAAGTCAGGACTAGTCCTTTCTTTCCTAAATTTCTGCCATACCCATTAGGCTTTCCTCCTAGTCACATCAATTTTGTAATCTGAAGGCATGTCAGAAAGCCACTTTTCCTTCTTACATTGGTTAGACACACTGTGGATGTCTTCCTAATGCATGAGGAGCAATTCCTTATGAAAATGGGGTCAATGTGTGTTGTGTATTAGTCCATTTCATACTATAACCTCTTTTGTTTCTTTCACCTGATAGAGTAGTTCTCAAGCAAGTAATGGGTCAGATGTTAATCTAGTTACCTACAGTGAATGCTCTAGTTTTAACAGGATGATGCCAGGAAAAAGTTGAGCCTGTTGTTCCTTATTTTCAGGACCAATTTACAGTAGTGGTAAGGCATACAAGTGATATCAGAGGAAAATGCTGGTAATTGGTACTCCCAAAAAAGAATAGCTTCATGTATTAGTACATTTCATACTATAACCTCTTTTATTGTTTCTTTCACCTGATAGAATAGTTCTCAAGCAAGTAATGGGTCAGATGTTAATCCAGTTACCTACAGTGAATGCTCTAGTTTTAACAGGATGATGCCAGGAAAAAGTTGAGCCTGTTGTTCCTTATTTTCAGGACCAATTTACAATAGTGGTAAGACATACAAGTGATATCAGAGGAAAATGCTGGTAATTGGTACTCCCAAAAAAGAATAGCTTCACAAAGCCCTGTACCAGCTTGTTTAACTTCTGTCAGAGGGCCTTAAAAAATGCTAGGCAGCACCTGATAGCAACTATGTCAATTAGCAAAATAGAAAACCCTGGCATGAGGATAAGAGGAACAGCTGAGGGAGGATAAATAACAATCAAGTTCTTGATACTCCCGTACTTCAAAAGAAAAAACACAACTATATATGTTTATATTTATTTCTTTGTGTTATCAATCAAGACACTTGCCAACCAAAGAGAAATGGTGGCATGTATGTTGAGCAAAAAACTGCAGCACACTTACACAAATCCAACCAACTCTGAGAGCAAAATTTGTTTCCAACAAATAAAGTATCTGCTAAGCCCTCTGTAAGGCACTTCAGACTTGTCTCAGTCAGTCCAAAACACTTATACTAACCCAGTTAAAACACGAAACTTACACAGGTTTCCTTGCCTTTATGGCACTTCACCTGCTCCCAGGAAAAAGGCAGCCAGTTGTTCCAGCCCAATTACTATCCAGGTAATTCCAGAGCCCAAACACCATCCACCTCAACCCTGCTTCTCATGAAGGAATAAGCTGGTCTTACAGGCTTTTCTCAAACACATTATAAAGAGATATATTGTACAGGATAGCTTATAATATATACCTACTTCAGATTCATTCCAGAAAAAAAAACAAACAACCTACTCCAGCCCAACTCCATCCAGTCACACAGACTCCAGGACACTAAATTAACCCCCTGCCAAATTTACTGCAAGCCATCTGACCATACCATTTAGCCACAGTACAGACAAAATCTATACGAAGCTACAGTCAGGAAAGCAGGCAACTCTGCTGAAAACCTATTTATATCACTCAAGGAGATCAATGGAGAGCCCAGGCCTGGAGGCCACTGACCTTGGATTGACACAAAACTTAAAGGAAAAGAATTAATGGTGGCAACTCAAGAGATCACAGCTCTTATTTCAGAAGATTCAAAAGCCAGCCTTGCAGTTTACTGATCAAGAAAAGGTGCTTAAGTGGGGTTGCATTTTTTTTGGAAATAGAGCAAATACTCACGCAGTGGTAGTGCAGGAGCCAAGGCACAGAGCTGCTTCCCCTGGACAGCCCAACGGCAGCCTGTGTTACACAGGCAGGTCCTTGGCAGCAGCCAAACCTCCCCAAGTCTGTCCCAGGCATCACCAGATGTGGTATAACACCAGCAGCGGTGCTCCTCCAAGAAGTTTCTCCTCAGGCTGTCCCAAAGCAACGTTGTGGTGAGCTTTCCAGGGGCCCTCTCCAGCAGGTGCTCCCTCAGGGGCCTTCCACTCAAGGAATGGTGAAGACTAGGCCCTGTGAGGTGGCACAGGGGGGACAAGACACCTCTTGCCTGAGGGGTCTGAGGGCCACACACACCAATAAGATGAATTTTCAGCCCTAGAATGTCTCAGTTTTGCTTCAGCTCTTCCTTCAGTACCCCAGGCCAGAGCAGCAGCAGACCCTGAGGTGCCGGCAAGGGGCTCTGACAGTCACAAAATGGCTGCCGGGGCAGAGGCGCAGAGACGGCTTTCCCGCCTTACCGAGGGGCCGGCACGGCGCCTGCAGGCGGCACTGCCTGGCGCTGCTGAGGGGACGGAGGCCGGGCACCCGTGGCAGGAGAGCAGCACCTGTGCTGAGGCACCGGTGCCTGCCTGCTGGGCTGGCAAAATGGAGGGAAAAGGCAACTGCCTGGTAGCCCCCCAAGAGGCACTTTCAGCCTCACACAGGCCTCGAGGCAAGCCTGACCCAGCAATAGCTGCTGAAAAACCACTCCTCCGGCGTAAACTGCAGCCATGCTGAAGCAATGGGACCAGGAAGGGCTTTCAAAGGCTGAAGAAAAGTCCCCACCCTGTGACAGCTGGCTCCAATTTAGACAGGACTGATGAGAACAGCACCTGCCCCACCTGGCAGGGCCACCTGGTAAGCCCTGGAGAAAGGTAACAGAGTTCTGAGTCTGTTCCATTGTTTATTTTTCAATTAAAATGACAAAAATGAGGTCCTGGAAACAGCAGGTTAGATGTGTGGTGGAAGTTATGCAGAGAGAGGTTTTACTTTTGGAGGAGCCATTGACTACTGGTGCAGTGCTGGACAACTTGTTGTGCCTCTGCTGCCTTTAACACCTCTTACTTCACTGTAACTTCACTGGTTTTAGGCAAGAACATGTTTTTGGGTGTACAGGTCTCTGCTCTCTAATGTATCTATAGGGCTGTTGGGATGTGAGTCACAGCAATACTGGCCATACTCTGACCTTGAATTTGCTCAGGGACTTTTAAAAATTATTTCCATAATATTTTACACGGGGTGAGAGAACCAGGAGGCTGATTCCTAACCTGGGACCAGTAGCTCCCATTTGATGTCCAACACCAACTCAGCCAGCTCTTGCAGTGGAGCTGGCTGCCACATTGTTGCCTGCTCCCCCAAACGTCACATCTGGCTGATGTAAAACACACATGTTTTGACTGAAGCTTTTTCTTTAAAATGCCAACATTAAAGGAAGGTTTGCTTTGTAAAACTGAAACTGTAAAACTCTTCTGAAACCCAATCTGGGGGATTAAAAGAACCACATGAAAAGGGATAAATATGACCTGGACATTTACTTCCTGTGCAGAAGTTCACTGAACATGTGCCTCCCAGCCTGTCAATGCAAAACAAGACCTTCTGCTCTTATTTTCAGAGGGGAAAAAAAAAAAAAAAGAAGAGAGGAAGACAGGAAATTTTGTGAACTGACAACTCTTCTCTATCTCATGGCTAATATCAAAGACATTATTTGCTTTACAGTGGCATCTCATACACCTTAAAACCAGAAAGATACACAACTAGCCATAAGAAAATTACCATACTATATGTTAGAACTTGGCTTGATCCATTCTGAACTGGGATTCAGTGGCAGGACTCCTTTGGATTTCAGTGGGAATAAGATCAGACCTAAAGATATGATGGACTGAGTCCAAGGATTCTCTGATGATGTACAGAAGACACACATGGATAGACAAACAGATCTTCAGTTAGTCAGAAAATGGCTCACTTTCAAACAAATTAATGCAAGATGTTTATATCAGTATTACCCATTTTAAGTATTAAAACTCATAGCTGGGTTCCAAAAAACAACTTTACTTAAACATTATGAGACAGGAAAAGAAAAAAGAAATCAGTTATGGATTCTCTGTATCTGTTTCCTAGGTTCTGAATCTTTCAGAAGATACAACATTTTTTCTGATTTTCTTTACTAATAGTGAACTGCTAGAAGCTTGATTTTTTAAACCAAAGTTGACACTGTGATTTATGGTAGTGATTTCAGACAATGAGACTTAGGGAAAAAAAACATATAAGAGCAGGCAATACATTAAAGTCACTATTGTTCTCAAAATAACTTTCTGATGTCAGATCCCAATACATGAATTGCAGAGGACAAAATACAATATAAGGTAAAATTTGGCATTGCCATTCTGTTTTGACAAAAAAAAAAAAAAAAAAGTCCCTTTAGCCCTGTCAACTTCTCTAGAACCCAGTTACACACCAATTTGGGATTATATTTTTCCTCTTTTTTTTTTTCCTTCCCCATGTGGATGATGTTGTTAAATTACACTGGAAGTTACATTAGTTGCTCAACAGTCATAATTTGGAGAAAAACAACTGAAATATATAGGGAGCACAGCACTGCATCTAAAGGCAGACTTCCAACAGAAAACACTGGACTCTGCACGTGGAATGTTGTGGGGCACCTTCTTGCACCACTGGCTTGTAACTGCTGCAATAGCTGACCCAGGAGATGCACGTGCAGGATCCAGCTTGGGTTGGAGTTTGAAATCCTCTGTAGTTTGTGGTGCTTCATTTTGGAGTTTGTTAGTTCAGTCTCACTGTCGTTTGAGTTTTTGGTGGGTTTGGTTGGTTTGCTTGTTTAATTTTAGAGTGATTAAGTCTGGATTGCTGTTGGTATTCCTGGATAACGCTCCATGTCCCCTGTCCGAGATACAGACACCCAATAACCTCATACCATAGGACATATTTTCCAAGTACTCCCTCATGTTAACTGTTTGATTTTTGAGATGGAAAGTTCACCTATTCTACTTGAAACTGTAGTTTTCTTATTCCCATTGAAACCTTTCACAACCTCTTCTATTGTATAAAGCTGGTAAAAACCCCTTTCTTCTTTCTGTGTAGTCCTGGGCAAATTTAAAAAACAGTTTTAATAGTTTCAAGCCAGAATAAAGAAGAAAAAAAAAAGGTGTGTTCCAAAGGCATTGTTCAATGGAGAAAGACCAGCTCCCAAGTCCTTTCCAAATCCAAAGTGGACAGTTCCTCAGTCATTTCCAAGCCGGAAAGAGGCCATTTTATGAGCCAGAAAGCATCCATTTTCTGCGTCAGTCCTGAGCCAGAGAGGCTAGTGTCTGAGTCAGTTCCAGGGGGGAATGCCTGGCACTCTTCCAAGCTTGGGAGTGTTGCTATCACAGCAATTGTTTGGTGATGCCATCCCAATAAAGCTTCATTATGGTGTTCCTCTTTCTATAAACTTCAGTGCCCTCCAGTGTCCCCAGCAATCACTTATCTAATATTAGGATATTAAAAAATATGGAAAGATTTTAAAGAGACTTATTAAAATGCAATTAGCAGCGCGTACGACTTAAGCAGTGAGATTATTTTAAAAAACGACTTGATTGTGTGGAATGCCACGCACCTTACAGAGATAATAAAGCTGCCAATCAAGTCCATTTTCAAATTAGGAAATTTTCATTCTTTTTTTACAGCCCCCTAAGTGAATATTAAAACTGATTATTAACCTCGGAGTGTAGCAGCGGCCCCTAAGCCTGCAAGCTCTAAAAGGAGGGTTTCATAACTGTTGGTAGCCTGGGCTTCATTTCCCATTCGGACTGAGATCTCTGCTCTTATTTAAAGGGACAGCGCTCAGCCCTTGAAAAAGGCAATCTGAAAAGCCTGGACGGGTCCCTTGTTTAGAAAGGGGCAAAGCTCCGGATCTTGGCATTGCAACTTGGGAGGCCAAGCCCAACTGCCTGTGCTGACCTGCCTCGGTGTTGCAGAGCAGCGCTGGAGGATAACTGCAGGTAAGCCTGCCCCCTCATGTCCGATCTGCGAACGTCACCAGAGCTTCCGACTCCGGCACACAACCTCCCCTTTGTCAGTGAAAATGCACAGGTTAAACGAGTGTTTCTGTGGGAACACATGCCTTTGTCATGCTCAGGCTGCTGTGCGTAGATTCTCAGTGTACCTTGTTATTCTCAGTTTCTGCTATTACTTCCCTTGCCAAACACAAACCCGTGTCATTTACCTTGCCTTCTTTTTATGTATTTTTAATCCTACTGAGAGACAATCAAGTGTGACACTTCCTGCTCTTTGACTTTGCTGGCATTTTAATTTCATCTATAAAAAGGATCTTTCTTTGAGAAATTAAGTCACCTTACCCTGACAGGTTACTCCTTTTGCAGCTCTTTACTCCACTGTCACAGTGGATTTATTGATGCTTCCTGGATTTCCCTCCTCAAGCCGGCAAACTGGAAATGATGAATTCTCTGAAAGGCAGCAAGTTAATTCTTTACTTGAATGCTTTATTTTGAGATAAATGCAAAGATTCAAAGGGAGTTGCTTAGGAAGGGGTAGGCACTGATTCTGACTCCAAAGCAAGAGTATATTTCAGAATTTTAAGTATATGCTTAAATTTACCTTTGCTGATCCCTTTGGGGCCCCACAGAGGCCTGGAGGTAAATACTCATCAGGGGTTTTATCATATTGGTGCCAGGCTGCTTTGCAGGAATAAGAGTCCAGACAATATCTAAACAGGGAGCATGTCACTGAGTTTCAAGGCATCTAGCAGAGAAGATATTTTACCAGCACATGTATCTCATGACTATAGCTCCCTCTGGAATCTAACCGTGGCACCTGGATCTACTTAGGATTCGCATGGAAGCTATCTACACATCTTTTCAAAGTAAATAATCTGCCTGGGTTGGATAATGGAGGTTAGGAGGATGACAAATTGGGTTAATAAAATGTCAGCAAGAGCCAGGTTTTAAGTCTGGAATGAGTCACAAGTGAAACAAGTTTAGTGGCCAGGGTTCACCCTTGATCTTGAGCTGGTATTTGTCTACATCACTGAACAACCACAAGTGATCCAGTGTAATTCAGCACAACTGACAGTCCAGCCTCGGCAGTACTGTTGGGGTGGAGGCATGGGAAAGCTGTTACTGCCTCTCTAGAGTCATGCCACAGTTCATGAGAAGTGCTGAAGAGCCACAGAGATGGCATTAGGCTTACCAGCAGGCTGGGCTGAGGAGAAGCACCTCCAGCACCTGGGGTTCTGCTGCTGCTGAAGCTGGCAGTGTGCCACCCCAGACTGGGGCCAGCATTTCCATAGCTCACCCATTAAGCTAGTCTGGGTGGGGAATGTATGGAGTAGTTTAGTGTGCTCACCAGGGTGAATTGGGTATTGGTGATATTTCAGGAGTCTGAAGGCTAGAAGGGAAAGACAGGCAGGCAGGCAGTACTGAGGTACCCCAGTGGAGACACATGGAGAGTCAGGGAGGTGTCCTGCAGGTGGATTAGTAGAAATGCATATAAGAGTTCTGAAAATAACTGGTGGTTGTTGTTTTGTTAGGTTTTTGGGTTTTTGTTTTGTTTTTTTCACTTCCATAAACAACTATTCACTACTAAGCAAAGTTTATAATGAATGGCACCACACTGGCAATGACAAAGAGAATTAGGGAGATGTAATGGACATAAAATCTCTGGGTCTGTGAGATCCTAAGTGTACAGTAATGCCAGCACAGTAAATAACTCAGTTATTAACATACTCTAAAATTAGATCAAGCAAAACCAGCATTCACAAATACCAAGACAGTTCCTGGCAGAGAAGAGAGATTACTGAAAAGGTTTGAGTAAGTGCTGTGGATGGGTGATTGCCAGCCTGGAGAGCAAACTTCCAAAAGCAGGAAGACTTTGTCCCAGAAGCTGCCTTACATTCCCTGATTAGGATCAGCTTCAAGAAAAGCCTCACCGTGGGTGCTGGCAGAGCCAGATGAGAAAAGAACAAGCTCTACTTAATGCCAGCTCTTCCAGCTGCAGCTCTGACCGCAGGCATTGCCCTGACAACCCATCAC
>NW_008600945.1:28098-35693 GCF_000691845.1 Merops nubicus
CCTGCAACCATACTCCAGACACAGCACAGTTACACAAACTGTACAGCAGCAGGGCTGATATGCCCAAATTCAAACACATCAGACTCACCATCTGAAAAAAACAACCTTGTGTTATTTGTATCAGCTTATTGAATGAGGTAAGTTTGGATCCAAATAGTCTGGAACAGGGAAGAAGTGAATAACTGATGACACAGACTTTGCTTCCACGATCTTCTCCACTCCTAAAAAGAGACATGGAATATCTGAAATAGATAGATAGTTTTTTCTTTATTGTTGGAAAAGAGGAGAGGGAAGAATATCTAAAGCACTCCTCCACTAGAAAAGGGCAGTTCCCAAACCTGGGATCCTGTGGCCCGCTCTGAGCTCTCCCCCAGCCTGCTGCAGCAGCTCTGTCTCACTCCAGCCTGGCTCTGCAGCTCAGCAGTCCCCTCCAGGTGTCAGCCTTGCTCTTCCCATCGCGTTTTCCTCCCTCTGCCACAGGGAGAGTGCTGGGTTCAGGAGACATTCCTGACAAGATCATCAGAGATCTTAAAATATTAAACACATTCCATAATTTCATCTCAGGAAAAATGTGGAAACAGCATAGCCTCACTAGGCCTCCCTCAAAACTGTAAAACCTTTGCCATTGTGTAAGGGAGAGGATCTAAATGGGCCCATTAGCTTTCTATAGTATCTGCCAAGAGAACTGTGAACATTTGCCAGCCCAGAAACAGTTCAGCAGCCAGGACTTTCACTTAAGTTTTCTTTTTTTAGGACGTAATTGACATGACTGTCCTCTCTTTAGCCTTAATTCCTAACTGCTTCCCAAGATACTAAAAGCTTCTGCTCTCCTCTGCACTTTTGCATATAAATCAGAGCTACACCAAGATTTTCTCAATTGGATCTCACTGTGGGAGAGCCACTGGAAGCTAGAATGAAGACACACAGAGAGGCCCACCACATCATCCAGCCTTGCTCTGATTTCAGGGGTAAGACCGTTGGCAGTGTTGTTGTTTGGTTTAGGACCAGCCCTGCAGGAAAGATGAAAAACAGAGATAAATGGGCATTGTCAGACATGCTTGTAGCTGTAAGATTGGGCAGATAGTCTGGATGTCAGAAGGAAGATTCCCCTCAGGATGCTGCTGTAGTTCATGATATTGCTCAGAATCAGATCTTAGGCACTTCAATTTGGGGATGTATTCTTAAAACTATACATGTGAGCAATAGTAATGAAACTGTGAAAAGAGTGAAATCCTTTGACAGAGCAGGAAGGGAGTTGTGTCGAGACTGAGATACATGGTGCAGGTGGGTGAAGTTTGCAAGAATACAATGTTTGGTTCAGTCTTAAGTGTCTTTCAAAATCATGAGTAGAAATTAGAGTCTCAACAGAGTCTGTTGACCTAAGAGGTTTTGAGATGATGTCCATGGATGAGAAACTGGCCTGAGTCCAGCTGTTTAAGCCCTGCAGTGCAGGCCACTGAAGAGCTCTCAGGTAGCAACCCTTTTCTGGGAATGTTTCAAATATAAGCTATTGGGTCCAAAGGTCTGTATCCCATTAACTGTCATAAGACAACTGGCAAACATGATAATGAATGCAATTTGCCATGAGGCCTTTCAAAATGTCTGAGTGTTTCAAGATTTTGATAGCTGTTAGGAGACACTCTGACATGAAAGCACAATTCTGAGTGTCAGGTGCCACCAGCTTTTCACCATGGACTTTCAGAATGATGCTGGGGAACTGGGCTTACTCCCACAACTCAGTTTTCCAAATGGTTGCCTACAATGTTAACTGGCCAGTGTTGGATTAATTGTATTATAAGGGCACAAAAAAGACATGAAAAAAAATTAGAAAGAGAAAGATAGAAGTCGATCACCTCTGGCAGTTTCAAGTGCACAGAAAGTCCATTTGGTCACATCTGGTTGATCAGTAGCTCTCACCACTCTCATCAGGACTGACTTGCTGTTCTATGAGCATTAGTTCTCCCCTTTCTGCAGCTGTCAACTATTTCTCATGTAAAGGTCTTGCTCCTCTTTCAGAATTACCTGTATTAAGGCAAATTATGTGTTCTTTTCCTTTCCCTGTTGAAAGTCATTTACATGAAGAATCACAGAACTGAGATTACAGATACTGGGGGAGGGAATGCAGAAATATAGCTAAGACTGGAAATTTGGGTGGGCCTCAATTTATGGTGGACAGACAAAGAACAAATGTCTGATGTCACAGTAAATCATTTATATTGCAAATGATTTAAAATAATGAAAACCCATATGCATTAAATTTTGCCCTGTACATCCATTTGACATATTTTAAGTAGACAAAAGATAGATTTTACATAAATCTTCAGTAAATGTACTTCGAAAAAATCCCACCAGGCAGTAAAACCTAACCATTTTTAAACCAGTCTTTGTCTTACACTTGAGCTCCTGCTTCATTGTGCATCGCTCAAAACCAGCAAAAACTACCCTAGACCATCTGTCCACTTCCTGAAAGAAAAGAATAAAACAAAGAAGGAAAACTAGACAAAACAGCTTTTGAACAGATCCTGCCAGAGCTGTCCTTCACACCATCCCAGGTCTCAACAGGAATGGTTGCTGCATCTCACCCCAGCCACCCACCTTGCCTTTGAAGGAGTGTAAATACTAACTTTTGGATTCAGGATTCAGGATCTCTCTCACACCCACACCTGTAATATTACAGGCTTGAAGCTAATTCAGTGCACAGTTCCCAGTCTGTGGATTTTGTCCTTTGTTTTATGACAATCTGTGCTGACAGTTCATGCTCTTCTATGCTGGCAGTTACTACACAATCTAGCAAAATAAGTCTCTGAATCCCAGCCTCAGTACACTGTAAGAGACAGCAGATTCCTTTGGAAGGTGCCTGGCACATCTTCACCAGGAACTGAGCTCTGAGAACTGACTCGATACCTCTGAGAATCACAGGCAGAAATTCTTCCCAGGCTCTGCTGTGGATGGTCCAGAAAGGCAAGGGAGGCAACTCACAGATGGTTTGATGTGACTCTGCCAAACCAAACAGAACAGAGTTAGTTTTGCATTCTCTGCTTACAAGATGCAAACATTTGACAGTTCCCACAGGTACCAATCAAACGGGGCAGGAGAAGTCAGACGGTGCCCACTGCTGTGCTTTGAACCCTGGTTTGCAGCTCAGAAATGAAGGCAGCAGCCAGCACCCAACCTGCAGCAGCAGCCACGGAGCTCAGAGGGGCCTTTTGTCACCACCACTGGGATCCAGTTACCACAGAACGTGTTCAGCCCCTAGCAGAGCTCCTGCCCAGGCTGTGCTGTCCTGTGGTGGGCTTGCTGGGTAGCACACCCGATGGCTGACCCCACTCACAGACATTAATCACCTCTTCTGACTGTTTCTTGTCCCACCAACACTCAACATCTTTCTGGTGGATAAACAAGTAGCAGCAGCGACCCTCTGTAGTGTGTCAGGGAAATGTGACCAAAGGGTTTTTTTTGGAACAGCTACTAAGGCTGAAAGGACCCAGACTGATGGGCATCGAGTCCTTCTGGGTCTTTAGGAGAGCCAAGCATGTTAAAAATCTGACTTCCACTGTGTTTACTGAGAGATTAAAAAACACATCACCCATTCTAATCAGTTTTGGAAGAGTTAAGTAAATAAGGACATGAACCAAAAGGCATGTGGAAACTGCTCCTTTAAGAAACAGCACTAAAGCATCTCAGGTGGATTAGAAATGACACAATCGAAATCATGGATTTACAGGATCACAGGAAAATTGCCTGAAATATTTCAGGCACTATAATTGAAGTCTTAGGTGCTATTTCAACTAAGGGGATTAAGAGTGTTCCTGTGAGAAGCAGGGACTAAGTGATCTTTTCAGGTACTCTACATGGGTGGAAGCTGCTTAATTTAAGGGAAGCTTTTCTAGTTGTTTCTAGACTGCTAGGTGTTAGTAATTTTTTATGTTGATAACTTGCTTGTGTATGGAAAGCTCTATATTATGATAGGTGTTTTTGGGGAGGGAAAGAAGTAATTATTGCACAGATCCCTGTGGCTGTGGTGAAAGCACCTTCCAAGAGAAAGGGGCAAAAAAGTAAGTGTTGTAAAACACTGCTTTCATTGTCTGTGAATGGATTTTGCAGTTGTAGCTAGGAAAAAAGAAATACTACAGATCTTGTTCCTTCAATGGAGCAGCAGCACCTCCTTTTCTATCATATGGTGTCTGCTTAATTAGAGACTCAAATGGCTTTAAATTACAAAGAGAGAGAAATAAACTGATAGGTGTTGTGCTCCTTCAGGCAAATGCATTCAAGGTGGGCTTTGTTTGGTGCATGTGGTAGAGAAGGTAGTGCTTAGGTGTACAAGAGAAGGGTATGGCTGATCAAAAGGATGCAGACTACTTAAGGGCACAGTCCTAGTGATACAATGATAACGTGCTGCTTTTCCTCCCCCTTGCTAAATGTATTTAGACTGAGAACCAACACAGAGTGTTTCATGTTTCTATTTGCTCAGGCTTTTCTGCAGAGAACACTTGTTTCATGTCCAGAGAGAGGAAGCTGTGTTCATCCTCCTTACACTCAGAATAAAGCAGGAGAAACCTGATGTTGAAAAAAAAGTCTTTTACTGAGTAAGGGTGAGAGGTAAGACTCATTATTGACAAACTAAGGCCAGAATCTCACTACAGTGACAAGCCCTTATCTGTTAAATCCTCTTCCTTTTTACTGCTCTCTGATCAGAAATAGGGCCAAGCACCTCCTGTTTTCCTGTACCCCAAGCTGCGTGGGGTTTTGTTATCATGAGGTTATATTTAGATGCCCACTGATGCTGCTTTTTCACCCCGAGTGCCTCTGGGAGGGCGGACAGCTGATCATTACACTGAGTTTGCTCATACCCCTGAGCACACTTAGCCTAGGGCAGCACACAGTTATTGTACTGTGTTTTGGCTTGTGCCCGTGGGCACACTGACGTCGATACCCCCCATGGCCTGTCCACAGCACAGCCTTTGTCTGCACCCCGGGGCACCCCCGGCGCGCGGGAATCGCTGAATTGCCTCGCTCAGGCCCACTGCTGTACTTACTGCAAGAGCAACACTAGTGCTAATTGCTGAGATCTAATAATGCAGAATAACAGAAGGAAAGCGCTGCAAAAATCCCAGTTCTTACAGAAAATGGATGGTTAGCTTTGGCTTCATTGTGAGCTTGTTTGTTGCTAAAGCTGAGGCAGGAGCTCTCGGGGCAGAAGTCTCTGCTGTGGATAATTGCCCTTCTTTCCCTGTCTCTTTCCAGCCACCAAGCTGCACCCAGCTCATTGCTCTCTCCGAGCTTTTACCTGCATCAAATCTAGTTCAGGGTTGATGCTTACTCGGCTCATTAGTGAAATTACCACCAGATGCCTTGTTAGATAGAGGTCACTCTGGCTGAACGCCATGACAACCTCTTCAAACAGCGTGATTGCTAAACTACAGCTTTGACTCAGAGTGGTGCAGCAGGAACGCTGACAGGCTGCAGTTACCGCCCGGTCCTCACGGCGTGTCCCAACAACGCCAGCTCCCTGCCTGCTGACTTGGCAACACCAGAACTGGATCTGGGATGTGTGCCCTGCATGACTAGAAAATGTAGGAATTTCAGAAGGACGCCTACAGGAACCATTAGCTTATCTTGTTAGCCTGCGTCTAGTCAAGTCCTCTCAGAACTCTGTTGAAAAATGGTAATTAAATGATAAGGGTGAGTCTAAAGTCACATGGGCATAGATGGGGTAGATTGCAGTGGTGCTGGGAGCCAATCTCTGCAGCTGAAGAAATCAGAAGTGGGCGTCCTAAATACTCAGCAGAAGACATCAATGCAAGGGGCTGGATTAGCCTTTCCTAGCAGTAGGGTCATCCTTCCATGCTAATAAGACTTATTTTTACTTCTTTTTAGGAGACTGGTGCAAGGAAGGTCAAGCTGGATGGGCACTGGGAACATGGCCCTCATGTGGGCTGGATGAGGAACAGATGAGGAGCAAGGGGGGGGAAGAAGGTGGTAGAATTATTTTCGTTACAATAGCCTGGTACAGTCCACTGGCCAAGTCAGAGCTGAGCTGGCTAGAGAAAGCTCTGCAGTGCACTTTTTTTCCTATGACAATAGCAGGCAGGACTTTACAGCTCTGCTAATGACAACCCTGTGTGGCTTCCTGTTCAAATGCATCTTGTCACGAAAACCGATTGTGTTGCAGATGTCTCTGGTGTGACTTGCAACTAATGTGACTGTGATTGATGGACCAGATAAGCTTATTATTAAAGTATCAGAGTAAAATAACTTGGAGATGTGGAATGGCAATTATCCAGATACAAAATGATTAAAACTGTGGAACAATTACTAATTTATGGCTTTCTAGTATTATCAGTGCAAAGTAAAAAAAAAAAAAAAAGGAGTGTTTATCTAGAGGGTTGCTGCTGAAAGCAGATGATTAAAAGACAAAAGGGACAGGACCAGGTAGAAAAAAACATGTTCCTGCCACTGTTTTTTTGTTGGTTTTCTTTTTTTCCTCCACATGGTTCTTTTGCCCAATGTGGGTAAAGTACATGAGCAGAGAAGGCCTGGCACAGTGGCCTCACCAGCCACCCCTCCTCAGGCTGCAGCTTAGGAAAATGGACATTCTCCTATGACTGGCTCTTCTGCACATCCCTTTTTTCCCCCCCCAAGAGTCAGAAAAGCAGCAGCAAGAGCATGAGTGTCCCTTAGCAATAATGGCTTTGGAGTTCAGAACTTCATAATGCTGTGTAATGAGATTTAACCATTAAGTCTTTCCATTAAGTAAGGGGAGATTGGGTCTAGAGAGGATTAAGCCATGTTACAGCAAACACTTATTAGGTATTAAAGGCCAGTCCTGCAAAACTGTTTTATATAAGGTCAGAGCAGGGCACTGAATGGGAGAGCAGGACAGAAAACCAACCAACCAACCAACAAACCAAACATCCAGAAGAATTAATGAAGACATCAGATCTGAGTCTTCACAACTCAGAACAACTTCCCCAACCAATTGCTGAAGAAGGGGAGAAGGGTGTCAGAGCAAGACACTAAACGTGATGTACAGAACAGAGCTGCCATGAAACTGTCCACATTAGTCAGCCTGGTTAATCTAGCTCTCCCCAAGGTCCTCAGGGAATGCCTGCAGATCTGCAGACAGCAGCATGTCAGGTCAGCCCTTCCTACCAAGCACAGAATGATGCTGTTCAAGTGGCAACATGCCCCAGCTGGTATCACTCATTCAGGTCTTTCAGCAAGAGGGTTAGTCCCCCTCTGCTACCGTTACAGAGAACCTCAAGCACAGATTTCGAGGCAGATGCTCGGATGCCACACACAGCACCTCCAGCCCTATCACTGTGCTCTGTGGAAAAGGGATCTGGAAGTGCACGCAGTCTCCTCCTCCCCAGCTGGAAGAGGAGGTCTCGTACACCAAAGACCACCTCGGCAGACTTCTCCCTAGCAAAGGAGACCCCTCATCTCCCTGAATAGGTTGCTTTAGTGGTTCAGACTCGTTGGAAAGATTATTTTGGGGGGCAGGTTGTTTGTTACTTAAGTCGCTTTTTGGCTACAAGTTAAGTGCCTCCCCGGTAGCGAAGAGGGGCGAACGAGGGCTCGTCGCCCTCCGC
>NW_008600946.1:0-205 GCF_000691845.1 Merops nubicus
TCAGGGAGGGGATGCCTTCTTTAACCTAATTTATCTATAGAAGCCCTTTTTGTTTGCCTTTCCATCTCGTGCCAAGTTCAGCTCCATCTGCGCCTTGGCCTTCCTCACCTCATCCCTACACAACCGGGCAGTGTCCCTGTATTCTTCCCAGAATACCTGTCCCTGCTTCCACTGCTTGTGCAGTCTCATCTTGTCCTTTTACTCT
>NW_008600947.1:0-438 GCF_000691845.1 Merops nubicus
GGGGGCGGCGGGGGGCGTGCCGCCCTCCTGCCAGCCTCCTGCCAGTCTCCGCGCCGCGAGGGCTTCGGGAAGAGGTCCCCGGGATTTGGGGGCGGAGAGCGACGCGCTGAGCCGCGGGGAGCTGGGACCACGCTTCGGAAGAACGGGAACGTTATTGCTCGCTACTCGGTAGTGTATTGTTTCTAACATTTTCCGGAGAAGACAGCAGGTAGAGCTCTGCTTGCAGTCACTTCCTCATATTTAGGAAATACATTGTAAAAGCGGCTCAACTACCCCTCCCCGCGATGAACCTGGGGGAATAAAATTGACCGATACGTATTTTAGATGTGTTTATATTGCTCAGCACTCCAGCGTTTACCGCAGGACGGGAGAGATCAGACCTGGTCACCCCTTTATGAAACCCTGCTGACCTGGGTGGCCTGGCACCCCGCAGCAAAC
>NW_008600947.1:459-18904 GCF_000691845.1 Merops nubicus
CTGAAGCTTCTTCTGGGTCCTCTTGCTCCGAGCAATTTTTGGTATGGGAATGATGTTGTAACTGTAACATCTGTTTAAACAAAAATATTTATTTGTTTATTCAAATATGGGTTTAATTTTAAATCCAAATATGGATTTAATTTTGTTCTCTTGTGATTCAACTGCAGGGGGCTACATTCTGTTGTCAGTGAGGTCGTTGCAAATCTAGAACAGCAGCACCAGAATGACTCCGTTGTTTACGTTCTGCAACGTGTGTTATTTCTTTTTATTTGTGAAGAGGGAAAAGTCCAGTGGTACAGTGTGGATACTGTTGCTAGTAGCAAAGGGAACCTGCTGGGAAATCGCTTCTAAAAATTAAAGGTATTTCTCAGTGTATCAGGAGAAAATATTTAATGAGTATTACACAGTGTGTGTGCTCCTACGTTTGCATGCCTCTACTCAAGATGGTTTAGCAACCACAAAATGGAAAGGCAAAGGTACAACTGTATACACAGAAGTTATTTAGAAGTGGCTGTGGTGTATGTGATGTAGAACAGCAAGTGGAAATGCATGTTAAAAATTTTATTGGGAATTCCTTATTTCCTCATTATAGATACTTTCCAGCAATCACTTTTAAATTTTCCAATTGTGCTGTCACGAATCCATAGAGGTAAGAAGCCTTGAACAATAAAGCAGAAAACATCCCTTTATGTTGTAGGAAGGAATAAGATTTCTGTACATTTCAGAAGGCTTCCCTCTACATAATCTTACTGTAAACAAAAAAAAAAATAAAAATCAGTTCAGCCCGATTCCTCTGCACTCTCATGTGTCAAGTTTCCACTGACGTCAAAGGGAGTACACATAAAGGACAAGCACAGGATTAAGCATGACACAATGTTTGGCATGGTAGGCTTCCTAAAAGATCTACTTAGGGTTCTTACTAGGGAAATGAAGTCAGTCAGCACCACTGCCACCAAGGGACTGGGTTTCTAAGGACACAAATCTTCATTTTATCACATGATTTCTGTCAGTAGATTTGTGGTACACGCTAAGCACACAAAGACATACATCCACAAAGAGAAGTTCCATTGTTCTTAAAATCAAATACTCATTTTCTTTGATTGTTCAGCAGCTAGTATTCACAGGCTTGAGCCCATGCCAAGAAGCTGCTATTGAGAGCCCGGCATCAACTTTGGCTCATCAGTTCCAGCCTCTTTATTTTCGTTCTCCTGCCTGCACCAAACTTCTCTAACCTGTGACTGTAGTTTTATGGTAGAATGCAATGCCTCAAAGACAGCCATAAACTAGCTTTGAAAAGATGTTGGGAATTGGAAACAGTACAGTACAGACAGTGCTGCACACTGGTAAACCTGTTTAGCAGTTACAAAAACCCAAGGTGTGTTCACAACAGTAAAAAGACATAATACAGATCAGCATGGTACACACACCAGCTCAAGCATCTCACATAACTCCATGCTATGGTCCAGAAACCTGCCCCTGTCTGCCACAGTTCTGCTGAAACTGGTGGAATGACACATACCAGTAAGGCCCACTTGCACGTACAGAATGTGTAGGAGCAGTTCCTAAAGCAAATGTTCACAAATCATGTGGCGACAGAAACATTATAAATACATTCCAAGCAATACAAATACAGGGAGCAGATCAGATAATTACTGCCGCTGTTTTATTACTCATGATTCTGACATTAACATTTTGGGGAGAAAAGATGCCAGTGTAATCTTGTCTCCCATTTCTCTCATTACTGGTACCACATGCTGTGAGGGCTTTGACAAACTGATAAAAACAGATAGCTCTCTTCATCTCTCCTCTGTTCCTTAGAGCTAGATCACACCTGAATATGTTGTACAAGTAGGTGTTTCTAGACTTGATAGTTTTTTTGAATTGTATCAGTAAATACAAATAGAAGCAGCACTATTAGTTTCAGTAAATGCGAACTGTTTGCTCACCCAGATACCTCCACGGCGTTAACTCATTCCTGGGCAAAGGACAGTGCAAAGCCTATACTTCGTGTAGGCCCCACTTAAATCCTGCTTCGGAAACTTATGTGTCACAGTACATTTGTTGACTCTGTCCACACGAAAGAAAGCATCCTGTTTCTGTATGTTTTATGAAGTTTCCTGAAATGTATTTTTATGACCATATTATTATTATTTGTGAAGCACCGCAAATGTCAGTACAGATGGAAAAATGGCACAGATCCATATCAAAGGGTTTTTTAGCCCGTAGCAGTCAGTTGCCAACTACTAGGAGTATTCTGGCTGCAGGAATAACCACAGAATCACAAAATGGTAGGGGTTGGAAGGGACCTCTGGGGATCATCGAGTCCAACCCCTCTGCCCAAGCAAGTTCACCTAAAGCAGTTTGCACAGGAATATGTCCATGTGGGTTTTGAAAATCACCAGAAGGAGATTCCACAGCCTCTCTTGACAGCCTGTTCCAGTGCTCCATCACCTTTACAGTAAAGAAGTTCCTCCTTATTTTTAGGTGGAACTTCCTGTGTTCCAGTTTGTGCCTGCTGGCCCATCACTGGGTGCCACTGAAAAGAGACTGGCCCCATCCTATTGACCCCTGCCCTTTAGATACTGATAAGCTTTGATAAGATCCCCTCTCAGTCATCTTTTCCCTAGGCTAAGCAGACACAGGTCTCTCACCCTTTCTTCGTAAGAAAGATGTTCCAGTCCCCTAATCAGCTTTGTAGCCCTTTGTTTTAATCTCTCCAGTAGTTCTCTGTCTCTGTTGAACTGTGGAGCCCAGCACTGGACACAGTACTTCAGATGTGGCCTCCCTACAGAAGAGTAGAGGGACAGAGAACTTCTCTTGACCTGTTCACACTCTTCTTAATGCACCCCAGGATACCATTGGCCTTCTTAGCCACAAGGGCATATTGCTGCCTCATGGTTAACTTGTGGTCCACCAGGACTCCCAGGTCCTTCTCTGTGGAGCTGCTTTCCATCAGGTCAGTCCCTAGCCTGTACTGTTCCATGGGGTTATTCCTCCCCAGGTGCAGGACCCTACACTTGCCCTTGTTGAACTACACTAGATTGCCCACTGCCAGGTCTTCCTGAATGGCAGCACTGCAAGCACACATCAGACATGCATCAACCCGTGAGATGGGGTCTGCAGAAGTGCATACAATGATCATGTTGTAAATCCACCTTTTTTTTTTTTTATCGTAGATTTTCAATTTTGTCTGAAAATATATATTTGCAGTTTTGGTTTTTTTTTTTTTTTGCATCTTTGTCCTTGTGTCTGTTGAGCACTTATCAAGATCCAAAAGAACATTGCATCATTCTGATTCATCTGAGCTATTCTGTGAAAGTTAAATGCAATTATAAAAACAAAAATAATTTTTGGTTGTTCACTGAGGTCAGGTTACAACCCTTTCTTGTATTACAAAAATTATGCTTTATTACTAAGTTCTGGTGAGGGCATAATAGAAATATCAGCAATCCAAGCTTCATGACGTATCAGTACAGTAGAAAAAGCCTGCCTGCCTCTCTGCTGACTTCTGGCCATTGCTGATATAAACTGCTTTGAAATACACATTTTGATACACTTTGAAATATACATATTTAAGTAAAATATATATATATTTATATGCAAGTAAGTTCAGTTTCCAGACTAAAGCTATCAAGCTGCAATGAAATTGATCATCCATACGATGAAGCCCTAGGCAGTGTAAAATCTAATGTCATCAAGGGCATTTTAGTATTTGTTTTAGTGAAGTCTGGCAACTTTAGGGAAATACTTGTGTACACACCTTCTCACTGCAGGGTAATGTAATGGCTCACCAGCTGTACACTACTATGTTTTGAACTGTCTCACCACCTGGCCTTTACCTGTCTGACCTTCACAGCTCCAGATGCTATTTTTGTGCTAGCGTGCCTTCCTCTTTACATGTGAATGTGTCAGTGGTCATCATCCCGACTTCTCACCTACGTACCTTTGTGCAGATATGGTCCATTAGTCTTGCAAACCACATTCTTCTGACTTCTGCAACTGGCATTGCATCATGTTGTAAACCTGTAGCAACTCACATTGGAAGTCTGTTATCAGGAAATAAATGAGAGTATCACAAGGCAACAGCAGCAGAAGCTCGCCAATATGACTCAGTGCAACACTGCACAAGAAAAGTATTTAAAAGTGTTTATAAACTAACCAAAGCCCTCAGCTTCCAGCTGGTCACAAGGCAAGTCACTTCCTATTCCTCTGAGGACAAAATCTTGGCAAGAGATGGCAGCACTGTTTGGAAGATAGAGGAAATAACCCTCTTGGTCACTCTAGAGTTCCTGCCCACCAAGGTAAGCAAGTGAGAGCTATCTCATTTAAAAAGTTCCCAGCAGCTAAAAGGTTCTTGCTTCTGAAATCCTCAGTGACTTCACCTGGCCCAGTGCAGAGCCCTCACACTGAGAAGTCTATGCAGAACCCTGTGAGCTTTTTAGGCAAAACAGATCCTGGAAATTCCAGCTTCATGTTATTATCTATATCCAGTCTGCAGAGATAGAATGACAGAATGGTTTGAGATGGAAGTGACCCCAAAGATCATTTAACTCCAAGCCCCCTGACATAGGCAGGAACACCTTCCACTAGATCAGCTTGCTCAAATCCCCACCCATCCAACCTGAATTTGAATGCTTCCATGGAGGGGGCATCCACACCTTTTGTAGGCAGCCTGTTCCAGTGCCTCACCACCCTTACCATGAAGAACGTCTTCCTTGTATCTAATCTAAATCTACCCTCTGTCAGTTTAAAGCCATTATCACTTGTCCTATCACTACACAGCCTTGCAAAAAATCCCTCTCCAGCCTTCTTATAGGCCCTCTTTAAGTACTGGAAGGCCGCTATAAGGTCTCTTCAGAGCATTCTCTTCTCCAGGCTGAACAACCCCAACTTTCTCACCCTGTCTTTATAGGATAGGTTTTCCAGCTCTTATGTCCAAACTCCTAATTCAATGTTTTCTTCTTCTAAATAAACTGGTTCATGTCACCAAAATCCCAAATTACATATATTACCCAGGATTGGGAGAACATGCTTACACTGAATGGAACTGAGAAGCAAACCTAATTGCAAGGGAGGATTTAGGTAGAGACAATATAAGTCAAAACATCATTTGATTATTGCTTCTGTACATTACCCCAAAGCTGTGAACTTTTCAATTGACATCTAGACCAAAAAGATAGACCTTGTTCAAACAAAAACCATTTTTATTGTACTGGTACATTGACTGACTGTTGGTTATGATGAAAACTGACAAACTGTCCTCAGTCAAAAATAGTTCAAGTAGCCCGTAAGTGCTTATAGTTAGATTCATCAAATATTCCAGGTATAGGAACACTGGAGTGAGTGCAGCATGAGTTAGAAGGGAATTCTCAAGAGACAGAACAGGAAGTTCTCAAGAAGACTTCTGTATTTTTCCAACAACAAAGGAAAAGATAGGAAATCAGTTCATGAAACTGAAGTACAGAAGACAGAAACAAAGACGAGAGGAGTACTTAAGAATAAATGCTAAGAGGCAGCTGTGGAATAAAAGGATCTAACCTTACCTCCAAGTACAGCTGAAAGAAATAGTAGAAGATATGTTTTGTGAGAAACTTTAGTGTTTATCTTGGTATCAACCATTATCATACAAATGTTCATGAACTTAAGTAATTTTAAGTAAATTTATGTATGTGAGTAATTCCATTGGGTTCTCTGATGAGTTTATTAACACCATCTACCCTGCCAAATATAAATCAACTAAATCACCTGCACTTTAAAAACCCAACCAAACAACAACCATATACTTTCACCTTCACTGGAGGGAAAAATATAGTAAGGGGCATTCTAAGATTTCCTTTGTATGAGGTCCTATACTAAGCTCTTAATTTGAACAAAGGAGTGTTACTTCTCAGGGTCAGAGTGAATGCTGACATGCTCCTCTTTTACTCTTTGAAAGAACTTTCGGCCCTGGTTATCAGCAGTGTCATGAAAATGCTCATGGATTGGGAAAACCAGCACTGGGTATGCAAAGGGATTATGACTGCTGTGTGCAAAGCAGCGATGAAGGAGAGGCTGCACAGGAGCTCTGTGAGTTGCCTGCAGGATGGGAGTTAGGATGGACAGCCACAGCTTTCAGAAGTGGCTTGTGCTTGCACAGAGATGGATGGTGGCTGATCACAATGATTGCACCGTGCAAAGCTGCCAAGTATCATGGCACAAGGTAATAAATTATTGATTTTATTACTTTCTCTTGCTAAAGTTTCACATCCAAATGAGCAGGAAATTGCAGAGCAAAGCCTATTAATAACAAGAGACCTTCAGCTAGCCTTGTCCAAAAGCCATTCACATGAATCTGTGATTTTTGCCATTGATGAGTACAAACACATGGACGGATACAAACCCTACCCTTCAATCCAAAGCCTACAGCTGAGGCCTCTAGTTCTAGTGAAAAATTGCAAATTGGACTGGGCAATTCTAGCAGCTGTGGGAATCTGCCACTGCATTGGATGTAGTTTCAAAGTAGTAATGAAACCTGCCAAGCTTTGCCAATACTTAATAAATCAATGAAATAGCAACATAATACACAACTCTTTCTCTAATTTCCTGGCAAAATAATGAAGCTTTGTTTTGACAAAATGTTTGTTGGCTTGTTTAAATTTCTGTCTAGGAATAACTTACAGTAAAGCTACTGAGAAACCTATTTTGCTCTATATTTCTATATAGATTTTTTTAGGGTTAAGTATAAGTCTGGATTGTAACAAGATCTTAATCTCAAGCTTGTGTCTCAGAATTTATCTTTTTGTCCCTATGCTATTACCTGCTCACTCATTCTCTTCTAACTGGGTAAAAAATTATTATCCTACTTGTGTCAGCATTGTATTAAATGCCTTACTCAGCAATAAGCAAAAAGAAATATTTACTTTAGAGAGAATGCTTTGGATTTTTTTCTGTTCTTATATTTATGTACCGATTTGAGGGGGCTTTAAAGGCTACACAAACCAACAGGAAGTACACACATCACCATAGGCTGGTTTTGTTTAAATTTCCTGCTATCCACTTCATCTTCATTTCTTTGATTCCAGAAATGCAGGTACAGACAGACATAGATTTTCAGATTGTTGCATGGCTCCAATGCTGGGCTTTTTTAAGCTGTGTCTTAGGGAGGGGAGAGCTACACTGCATTCAGCAGTGATGAACGGTGACTTTACTCACGAAAAATGAAAATAAACTTACCTTCTTCATTTTTATTTCTCCCTTTTTGGTAAGATACTTCAGTATTTGGCAGTGGAAAATCTGGTATTGGAAAATCTGGCAGTGAAATATTGTTGATTTAAAAATAAATCGTATCCACTGAAATTGAAAAAGGAAAGCTCATTATGGGTACTGTGTATGGTCAAGGCTTTGTATTTACTCAGCCAAGGTTTAAGCCTAAATTGGTGGTTTTAAATAGCTTAGTACAACAGCTGCTATCCATCTCACAAAGTTCAAGTCAGTTCAACCTTTTCACTGGCATGTTGAATCAAAGCAAACTAACACCAGCCTTGTAGGTCTAGCTAAACTTTTTTCAGCACAGACTGTGAAAAAGTAAAGCAAAGGCACTTTCACATAAGTTTTCTGAATTTTGACCTGTGGGGCTGTTGATGGCTTACTCACCCATTGACACAAAGTACCAGGATGACTATTTCAGGTATGATATCTTGCGAACAATTTAAATTGGGGATAATACTTCATCTTCTACTCAGGTCAGGATGTCCTCTTCAGACTAGGGGCTCAGGTGGTGTGAAAAGGAAAAGCAGTTTGGAGTTGGCTGAACCAGTTTTCAGTCATTTCTGTAACAGCTGTCAGGAGGTTATTGTAAGATTGAGTCCCTGTGGGTGGATAACATCACTGTTAACCCAACCACGTTTAAGGCTTTGTGTTGGAATATATACTGTCTGCACTGCACTCTATTCCTTCCTGTGAAAATCACCCATGTGCTGTTCCATCCTAGAGACCAGTGATGTAGTTTCACATGGTATCTCTCTGACTTGCCTAGGATGAAAATCACTGGGCAGTTACACTGCAAACAGCCAGGCCAACTAAAGATATTAGTGTCACCCTGAAACACTCCCTGCAAGTGATTAAAACACACTTATGACAGAAGTCAGCTTTGCCACAGCTTTTCTGTCAAAAATATGGGTTTAGGTAAACTGAAGTTGGCTACCTGCTGCTATCAGAAGAAACGATAATTATCTCCAGAAACAAGCAGTGGGGTAACAACATTTCCAAACTGCATGGGAAGGTGCAGAAAAAAAAAAAAAAATTCTTCAAGTTTTTTCATGTTTTTAGTATTTTAAGATGTTTATTTTGGGTATGTGAGTTAACACCTATTAAAAATAATTGAAAGATTCATGGTAGAAGCTCCTCAGAGTTTCAGATACTATACAAAGTCAGGGAGTGTAAATTGCTTCTACAAGGTTCCTTTTGTTCTTCATATCTGTACAAGCCATACATTTTTATTTTTCAGAAGTAGAAAATTGAGGAAAATAAAGAATTAATACAAAATTCTTCTCTCATTTACAGCCAGAGGAAGACTTTACTTGTAGGTGGAATGCAAGGACTTGGTCTTCTACAAGAGTGAATATAAAGTAGAGGTTTTGAATGTGGTTTGATCTAAACTAATCAAAATTGAAAACAATAATGCTATCTGAATAGTTCTAATTTAGCATATTTTGATTTATGGCTTATCTCACAAAATTGACTTAATTCAGAAATCAAGGTTCAGTAATGCACCTATTTTCATATTTAATAATTTTAATTATATTTCTCACATGCAGCTTTGAAAATTTCTATTCAGTAAGCATTAGCACTATTCAATCTTCTTAAGGACTCGGATCAGATTAGGGTTTTCCCAGGATTGACATGCTACACAAAACTGGTTTGGTAATGCAGCTCATTGTAAGAAGCCCTTCAAAACAAAACAAATATCTGTACAGCATGTACCAAATTGTCTGCTATTACAGATACCAACTGCAAATGAATGGTGAGCAGCTACCACCTATTTTATATCAAAACATTAAATAAACTATATTTGCCTTTGAATTCTAAGTATCTTTCTATATTGGACTGGCACCAGGATATAAACTCTTTCACACCACTTGCTTTGACCTGAATACTCTTCAAAAAGTAGAACTCAAATGCAAGTCAGATCATAGGAATTAATTAAAACTCATTGCCAGCGTTCAGAGGAGAAATAGTCCTGATCCCCTGAAAGAAAGCATACAGATTTCCCAGAACTAGACTACTAGCACTGAGAACAGCTGTGTCTTCATCTTCTTGGTCTTGTCGCTTACAAAAGCTGATTCCCACAATTCATTCCATTACATGACTTTTGGTAGTCATTATTTTGTCGTCAGCATTTCCTTGGGAAACAGGTTTGGCTGTCCAGTTAAGCCATGTATGTTGATTTTGTCAGAATGTGCAGCTGACGCCTTTTTGAGTAAGTTTAATTTTAACATGCAAATTGTTGGTTACAAAAATAGTGAAAAAAAACTCTATATAATAAGTTCACAGCAGTGGAGACCCTTAGCACAATGATGTATTGACCCAGAAAAAGGTCCTTGATGGTGCTGTATAAGCCGTTATAGCTCTTTCAGTGGCAGTGACGTGTTGCAATTGCCAGTGCTAAGGAAAAATCCTGCAGAAAGAGATGAAGGCAGAAGGGTGGTAATGCGAGGGGAAAGCTGCTTATAGCCAGCCTAGAATACAGACTGCTGTCATAAAATCAATAAGAAGACAACAGCACTGTTTTGGGACTCCACAGATAACTTCATATTGTGAATTAGGAGCAACCTTCTAAAATGGGAAAGAATTAAAAATGGCTTCTTTTACTAGAAAACATCACATGCTGTGTCTGCTGAATCCTTCCTTGCTGTGGTCAAAACCAAGCATTGTGCCCATCAATGACAGCTACCATTTGAGATTTCTGTACACAGAAAAGAAAATTAGAACACCACCGTCCAGAAGGCAAAGTAACACTGAAAGGCAACTGACATAGCTGCTGCACTGAATAAAAATAGCTACTGAGGCTGGCTGTGCAAAGTCATCCAGGTTATGATTCCTTTGAAGAAAGTGCTCAGATGAGGCTTGTCATTCAGCATGGGGATGGTTTTACAGAACGAAGCGGAAGCGTCCCAGCTGATTTGCTGGCAGTAATATGGCCAGTCAGCTTCTCTTTGAGAAGGAAAGAAGCAGTCCTCAGATTGCATTATCTGATCAGACATACTTGCTAACAGACAGGATTAAAATCCATTTGTCAGTAAATTTGGTTCCAATTGTATGAGCTGAAAGAGGGCAGAGCACCGGTGTTACCGTATTCAGATGTTGCTAATACGTATTTTAAGAAATCAAAAAGCCATTTTCAGGCAAACAATGGAGCATTTTTCACAGCATTTGTCACTATACGAAGGCAGGAAAAGTAAGAAACAAGCCCTAGATTTTTACATAGCTTCCATGAGCTTATTATAACCTCTGATACAATCAGAAACCCAGATTCTGAAGATTCCTGGAAAGTCTCTCTTGTCCAAGAGCAGCTGTTAATTTTGAAACATCTCCATGATAAGATGCAAAGTAAAAGTCAGTTAATCCTTTTCAAGCACTTTGCTGTTACAAGGAACATCAAAAGAGGATGAATCTTATAGCATGTCCTACTTGTCCTGCTCAGGACATAAGGCATGATGATCCGTAACCTCCAAATTAGGTCATCAGACTCAATTCAGACTGCAAAAGTTTGGGGTTTTTTTGGTATAGCTTTGTAGAGGGATTAACAGGAATTGTTCATGCTAATGATTTATTTACTGATGACCTACTCAGAGCAATATTTTGTTGCTTTGGAACATCTCTGAACAAATCTCTAAGGCTGTTTCTCAGAAAGTTCTGGGGAAGAGTGTGCCTCTCTTTTTGTATCCATCAACAGAACTGAATTTTAAGTCATTAATGAGTTCATTTAATTTACAAGCACCTTGAATGACAATGTCATTAGAGACAGACAGCCAATCTCCTGCAAAAGGAAGGAACCATCATTTTCTGGCAAACTCTTGCAGTGGATATATGCTCAACACAGGCTCAAGCTCTCTGCTAGACTAAAGCTGTACCAAGCTATTGCACAAGCTCTTTGCCAGACATATGAAACCTAGCTATTTAACAGAAGGTAAGTTTTTTCACAACCTCATGGGCTAATTTATAAGGGGATGTATCAAGCTGATGTATGATGAAGTCTTGCAGCACACTGACTGCATTATCATCAAGCCATTATTGATAATAGTTCACCATGGCAAGCAAAACACACAACAGATTTTGACACTTGAAGAACTAAACAGCTCTTGTTAGGAAGAGTCAGAATGTGAAAAGCTCTGTAGCTGATAAGAAAAAGCTCCAAGGGTCTGTGAGCCCCAACTCAAAGCTTTATTTGACTGGTCATGAGACATGTAACAGATCTTTTGAAAAGCTCAGGGAAGGAAGAATTCTGGGGATAGTTCCTACATGACAGCAGCTTCTCACTGTGGATGGTCTCAGGCTGTGCTTACTGTATGCACACCAGGTTCTGGTGTGACTAGCTGGATGCATCAGCTTCTACTAGCTCACTCCTTCGCACAGCTCCAGCTTCTCATGGGGTGTTATGCTAGCATAGGGTCATTTTCAGTCGAAAGGCACAGCCCTCTAGCATGGAAGCTGTGCTTGAATTGCTTACAGGTCACAAGGAACTTACATGCCGAAGTATAGTCATCTCGATCCCAAAAGACACATTTGACTAGCTGCAGTTGACAACAGTTATTTGCTGCACAGAGTAACGGAGACTAGGATGAGGCAAAAGCTCCCTGGAGCAGGGAGAGCTTGCTTTGGGACTGGAAAGTACACAGGACAAAGGACTGGAACAACAGCTGCAAGCAGGAGAGCTCTGAGCAGGGCTGCAAGTTGTGCAATGCAGGATGTTTATTGCCCACAGACCTGAACAGTCAGCTGTACACTCACTGACCTTGTTAACCTGCCTCCTCTTCTTCATGGTTACTCTCTACAAGTGATGTACACCAACAACAGTCTAACATTCCCCCACAAGAAAGGTTTCAGGGAAAAGGTTACCCAGGATCCACTGTGTAGTTAAACTATTCCAGACCCAAGAAGGTACTACTCAACTGAAAGACTGTAATGGTTTGAAAACAAACCAATGAGAGACTCCAAGTCAGAAAAACAATTTAATAATAAAAAAAAAATATAAAATAAAAGCAATAATACAAAGGAAAACCACAGACAGAGTCAGAATATAACCTGATACTCTGTAGTTAGGGTGGTGGTAGCAGTCCAGATGAAACAGTGGTCTCGTAGAAAAGATCTGGTAGCTCTTGTCCTCTGGAAATCCAGTGGGTAAGACCCCCTGTGCTGTACTGAACCCCAGTTTATATCCAGGTGGGAGCACTTGGCTCCTCCCCCTGGGTGGAGCATCTCACAATGGGTTGATATCAGTCTGTGAGTCATGCAGTGGGTCCTTGATGGTCCATTAAACAGAAATAGCTCCTGGGGGGAGTTCTGTATGAGTCATGGGGTGAGGCATGGATGGGCCCATTAACAGGGAGGAGGACTCCTGCTGGGTGGGAAAGGTGTTAACATCTCCCCTGACCTTGAACCTCTTTCCTTATCTGTTATAGCCTGGGGTGTGAGGTCTGTCCTGGGCAGCTGCTACCCATGATTTTCTTAACAGCCCATGAGCACTGACATAGAGAGTATAGAATACACAGTTTTGGTTCTACCCACATAAGGATACACTGGTCCCAGCCCCTGTAACCATGACAAAGACAATCTGGGCCATAACTATATGGTGCTTCACCAACAAATTACTATTTTGTTAAATTTGCCTAGTTACAATAACATTCCAGTGGCAGCATCAGATCTACACAAATAGTGATATAGTTTTATCATTACTTGTAGAAGAATGTGTAGTTGTGCTTACCACGGAATTGCAATAATGCTAAGTTCAGAATATTTTTTTTTTTTTTAATATCCATTACATAATGAAAATATGCTCAATACTATACTGAGGGTAAAAACATACAGTGACATTTCAAAGCCTAAACCGTCCTTATACACAAGGTGTTTCAAGACTAACTCTGAAAAAAAATTTTATCAGAAGAAAACTAAATTTAAATGGGGCTTAATTCAACATTCTCTGAACTTTCTGCCTAAATGTGTTTTTATGCATTAGCTGTATAGTTTTTGCCAATAAACTCCTTTAGCTGATAACCACACTGAATTTTCTCAGAATCACCCATCCCCTTCCCAGGAAAGCAACAACCAATATTGTCCTTAGATCCCTCCCACTTCTGTGTTTGACTCTGCCTTATCCAAGAATGGGGCAGTGGGCACGGACAGCTCAGAATTAGGTATGTGAGACAATCGTATCTTGGTCTTCACTAAAATTCTAGGCACTGAATGCTGTTAGCACTTGGAAAGTAGATTTTATTCAATGGCTCGAGTGTAGGCATTTCATATAAATTTGTGTCCTCTTGCTTGGAAATGGAAAGTGACCCTAACTTACCTTACCAACCTTAGGTTTGGTCAGAACTGAGACAGAACTCAGGAAAGGAATTTGTATTATCAAAGTCTATCTGCTCTACCTGTTCTACAGCCTGCTTCTTAATATTTCCGTGCCAGCATCAAGCCCACATAAATGCTATGCTGTGTTTATCCATCATTACATACCAGGAAGAGATTATGTAATGGCAGCAGCACATGACTGCACTGACCTAATGAAAAAGGAATTAGTCTTCCTTAAGAAGCCAGGTAAGAGATGACAAAGGGTATCCTTTAGTGTTAATAAAATACTAAATAAACTTGACTGCATGGGATTTGGCTCTGAAACAAACTAAATGTTTTGTCTGGTTACAAGGCATGTAATAGCTTGTGGATGTGGTATCAATCTTCTATTTTATGTTGATATTTATACAGGGGATGAGCAGGGTTATTAGCTTCAATGTCCTTAATATAAAAGTCAGGGTGATTCAGGTAATAGCACAGACATACCATATAACATTGACTACCTTTCCTTCTAACTGGCTGCTTCTTTAATTTCCAGGATTTATGAACTACCAGTTTTCTCATAATGCACATTGGTATTAATATTTCACATTTGCTATGAGTATTGTCCTTCAGTCTAAGTTTCTTCTACTTATAATTATGGTTACTCTAGTAAACACTATTTTCCCCCATCTCGGTATCCACATTTCTTCTGAAGCATCTCAGTCTCTGCCTTGGTCCCACGCTAGATTCAGTCTTTCTGTACTCATTACGTGTTTTACCCTCGTTCTACAATCCAGAAGGGCCAGTTTTGGCACAGACATTTTCCTTTCTCCAAATTCTCCACTACATGTTTCTCTCTCTCTCCCTTCAGATTGCTTCCTTCCTTTCCCACTTTGACTCCCATTCTGTGGCTAATTCACCCACATCATCCATCCCTTTTGTCTCTCTTTTTCTGCAAATATTCAGCAGTTTATCTTGCTCTGTTCTTCACTGTGCTTTGATGAATTTCTGGTAATATCAGTTCACACCTTATTTTTCAAGCATTTTAGCTTGGCTTTTCATCTTCTGCCTGTTTCCTGGAGAGGTCTGTGACAGCTAAATGTACATTTCATAGAATCATAGAATCATTTAGGTTGGAAGGGACCTCCAAGATCATCAAGTCCACCCACCGAGCCACCAGGGCTCCAAAGTCCTCTGCCACAACAGATCAGAATCTGTCAGGGTTGGAAGGAACCACAAGGGTCACCCAGTTCCAACCCCTCTGCCATGAGCAGGGACCCCTCCCACTAGATCAGGCTGCCCAGAGCCTCATCCAGCCTGGCCTTAAAGAGCCCCCATTACAAGAGGGACGTGGACCTGCGGGAGCGTGTCCAAAGAAGGGCCATGAGAAGGATCAGAGGGCTGGAGCAGCTCTCCTACGAGGACAGACTGAGAGAGTTGGGGCTGTTCAGTCTGCAGAAGAGAAGGCTCCGAGGTGACCGTATTGTGGCCTTCCAGTATCTTAGGGGGGCCTACAAGAAAGCTGGGGAGGGACTTTTTAGGATCTCAAGTAACAACAGAACTAGAGGGAATGGGGCAAAGCTGGAAGTGGGCAGATTCAGGCTGGATGTGAGGGAGAAGTTCTTCACCTTGAGAGTGGTGAGACCCTGGAATGGGTTGCCCAGGGAGGTGGTTGAGGCACCATCCCTGGGGGTCTTCTACCTTGGTTCTCCTTTACCTTTTCCATAGTGCATATGCAGATTTTGAATTTTCTAGGAGGACAAGTAAACTCTTAAAAAAAAAGACAAGTCTACATTGCAAGCACTTTTCCTGCTAAGTCATGCATGCTCCATTCCCACACTAAAGATTTCAAAGCCTCTGTGTGTCTACAATGATAGTAGCAAACTCATAGACGGTGGAAGTATACTAGACATCTAGTAGGTAGCTGGAAAGAACTGCCCTGAAAGGATGATATTAGCAGTTTGTTTATCATGAGCCCTTCTACAAAACTCTGTCACTATCTCATTGTCATTCTCTGGAAAGTCTGATTTACAAGAGGAAGATGCTTCTAAACAGCACACTATAATCACGGGAGAACACAGTGCATCTAACCAGGAACAATATGTTTAGAAAGTTTTTCCTAACATTCTGCTCCAAAATGGACACCTTACAATTTTTTTTTGGGGAAGATTGAAATTAGAGATAATTTGGGAGAGGAACCAGAAAGCTGTGAAAGTTCCATAAGCTGTTGTGTTAAGGGAGTCATGATTTCTGCTTTCACAAAAGTTGTTATTTCTGTACAAAAAGTTCTCACACAAGAGGGACAAGAGCACAGTTAATAGCTATTTTCATGAAGGCTATTGTTTCCCATGTGAAACACTTGGTTTTAGCTAAGAGCAAGAGATGAGTAAGTAACTTCCCATAGTTTTCCTTTCCTTATGCTGCTGATCCCAAATAAGCTACATGCTTTCCTACCAGAAAGTAAAAATTAAAAGATTTCAGCACCCAAGCCCTTTCTGTGTTATAACACCACTGTTGCAATTTTACATGAATTAGCACTTTGAAGCTGAGGCAGTAATTTTTCTGAAACTTGTGAGAGGCAGTAGGTGCAGAAAAACTCCGACCACAACATGTAGGTCTGTTTAATGTGTCACATTTTTCAGTCCTGCAGTTATCAGGCACCACAGACTTGGGCTGTATGGAAAATGTCCAGGAAGACAGGATGAGCAAGGTGGTGTTGATAAAGTGGTTCCAAACTCACAAGTCACCATGGCGGAAATGCTGCTTGTGACCCACCTTATGAAAACCAGCTACTACAGCTTTCACTCTTGTGCTCTTTTTTGGAGGTCCAAGCACCATGGCTTTTCAGCCCTAAGACCACTACAGACCATACAAACGTACTGCTTATTGTGAAAGTGCAGGATTTGGACGCCTCTGGGGTTGCTGGGTAACCAGAAATTCCAGACACTTGGGGAGGGGAGGTACAAACAGCTACACAATGAGCTCATGTGCTCCAGCCCCTGCTGTGCTATACAAGGTGTGCTAACATTTTATCAGGGGCACAGAAGAAAGAAGGGTTCTGCAGACAGACAACAAATTACTGCTATTACCCAACTGCTACTAGGCAGGCTGCCTGCAGGCCTTTGTTGAACCTCAATTTCATTAACTTAGTGTTAATTTTTTCACTTCTTACATTGTTAGTGTGTTCTGCTCTGCTTGTCTAATTTCATTGCCTAATCTTGCTATATTTATTTGCTTAATATATGTTGTTTTCTTGTATGGTTTTAAGCTTATAATACATAATCTTAATAAAATAAATAGTATAACTTTATTATAAATATAGTACATATTATTATAATAGAAATATTATAAATTTATTATAAAATAAACATCTATACTTAAGCATTCATGAAAACTTAAGGAACCACCAGTGCCTTGGAATATAAATCTAGAGGTACCTCCATTACACGAAGTCTGTAAGAGAATTCAACACAAATCAATGCTAACATAAAAAAAAAAGACAACACCATCACAATATGAAGGTACAAAAAGCAAGAAAGTATTTTTACCCTAAAATGCAAAGACATGCCCAGTCACAGTTACAGCAGTTGCATTTTCTCAGCTTCCTACATAACTTGCAAACTAAGCAACATAAAGATAAAATAATATAGCAGATAATTTTATTGTCATTAAAAACATACATGTATTTGCACTGAGTTATTCACAGACTTCATCTTGCATTGACACCTCTTACACTCCAAGTCTATGTTTCTTGACCATTAACAAGTACTGAACAGTACTATGCTACTTTCAAAAACTGTTGGTGCACAATCAGGTAACCCAAAAACAACAGCATAGTTTTTCTTCTCATAAGCAAGGAAAGGAGAAACAGTGGTAAGCTCAGTGAGACACAAAGTCACAGATTTAGGGGAGGTAGAAAAGACATTGTATAAGGTGAAAACTCATACACAAGAAGTCATGCTATATAAAAGTAAGTGTTAAATGCAATGGTTCTGGAAAAGAGCTCCAGCTCTAAGTTTTATGGCCTGTTAATGTTTGCTCCTGATGACAGATACAGCAGTGAGTTGGCCAGCCCCAGGTGCAGTCTGGCTCTCTCTGGTTTCCCTCCTGCCCGCCCTAGACACCTTGCAACTGAAAGCACAGTTGGACATTTCTCCCTTGGCTGTGCAAAGGTCCCATGGGGACAGCTGCTGTAATCACCTGCCACTGCTGCTGGAGTCTGCCAGGTAGCAACCCAAGGGAAACTCTTCCTACAGCTTTACTAGGGGTGCTCCTCAATTTAGCTCAAGGGTAAATCAATCTATATTATGCAAGGGAGATATTGACTCAGAATTATTCCTGAAGTTATAGAAAATATGGTCTGTCTAATATAAGTTGTTCCTCTATGACTTGGGGATTCATCTTGATTCTTTTTTCTATCCTTAGACCCCTAGAGAGGAAAGGATTTGGAGAAACGTGACAAATGCAACCACCTCTTTACTCCTTGAAACAGCAGAACCTGCCATGGCAGATCCCGCCTCTGGGAGCCTGTCCCTGCCGGACCCACAGCGTGAGCTTCAGAACCTCTCTGCAAGACTTCCTGGCCCTTTGACCTGTTCCAGGGAAGACTCAACAGCTCTCCTTCTCATTAGGGCTTTTCATTTTAAATCCTGCCATGTAACGACAAACACTGAGTCTCTTTCCCACCTCGACAGGGTTTATAAGATCCGTTTCTGGTTTCGTCATGGCAATTTAATTCTTGGATGCAGCGTGCACAGCGCAGGAGAGAGCATCTGAAGGGCTACAGGGAAATGCACAACAGGGCTGGTCCAGGACCCCAAAACAACGCAGCTCAAAACCAGAGGGATTCCGAAGGGACAAGCTCGGCCGCGGGGCTGTTCGGGTCTGCCCGGGGCCGGGGTTTCTGTCCCGCCCTGGC
>NW_008600948.1:0-14687 GCF_000691845.1 Merops nubicus
CTTAAATCAACCGTAGTGTAGGAATCCTGCCTTGGTTTTAAGGTGGTTCTCATCATTTAATTACCCTGTTCCACACTTAGAATTCTGTGGTGTGTTTTCTCTCTTCCTTAACCAGAGAAAATAAGATACTCTCTTCTAGTTTGTTTTTTACTAATGCTAAAGGATTTACATAAATGCACTCAGAGCTGAGCCAGTACCTTCATTAAAATTGATCATGCATACAAGCTTCAGTGTGAGTAAGATTGTGATGAAACACTCAAGCCTGTGGCAGTACCTCATTCTGGATGACACCCAGAGTTTACTGAATTCTAATAAATGGTATCAATATTTGAGAACAGTTTACTTACTGCATAAGATGCAAGAGCAAGTAGTGTTTGCTCCAGTTTCCAAATCATGCTGGCTAAAGTGGTTGCCTGAGTGGATAAAATACAACTCAGAAGGTTTATTACTGGACTGATTGTTACTGAGAAACTTAAAAAATTGGCACTGTCCTTTCTTCTTTATGTTATTCAAGTTGGTGCTCAAAGCGTGTGACCAAGATGGGTGAGGGTACCCAGTTATTCCATGTGCCTGAATTAGTTACTGGATGCTGTTAATTCATCTCCAGATTCAGTCACCACTGCTGCAAGTTCTTGGAGATATTATAAAACATGTGCTCTTCTCTTTCCTAGCCTGCTTGTTCCAAAAAAAACCTGCCAGTATGGAAGGTCATGAGATTGTTTCCAGTGAGGAGGAAGAGAAAAAGTCTCTTCTACCTTCTCTGGAAGAGGAAGGAAAAGAAGACAAAGCTGGTCAGCTCTCTACTGTGGAAGAACACCAGGAAGGTGAAAATGACTTATTTTTTGATAAACTAACATGAATGTGTCTTTTAATCTAGTAGATGGGAACAGTGCAGTTCTAGGGTTGAATGATGTTCCTGGTCGATGCAGTGGCTGCAGTGGGAGCTCTCTAGCATTGCACCACAGCTTGAACTAAACCAAATCTGAGCCTTTATTTCTGTAGCCCTAAACTCTCCACTTTTTACCTCTGTACGGTTCAGAGCTACTGATGGTAAATCTCATATTTGACTATGTGGACTTGATTCGGTTGCTCATACATCAGCAACTAGTGCCACTTGAGGTGCTCTAGGCTCTCTCATCTGCCTCCAGATGGCACAGGTCTATGCAGATCCAACTCTGTGAAGGTGTTGGATATGCTAAGACATCTAAACTGGCACCAGATACTTCTTAATAGGCAGCTGATTTGTCTAATTGCTTCCAGAAGTATGTCTCAGTACAGTGTGTGAGGCAGCCTGTCTACCACGTTGCACGTGATGTAAGGTGCAGTGCTGAATATTGATCTTTGTGTGAAGAGTTGCAGGCTGTTCTTCCCTTGTTGTTTTTCTGCTTGCACATGTGACTTGTTGGCAAGGATATAGCACTTTGTATTTGAAAGTTCAATGTTTTTCCCTTGTTGTTTTTCTGCTTGCACGTGTGACTTGATGGCAAGTATATAGCACTTTGTATTTGAAAGTTCAAAGTTTTTTATTAAACTGTTGTTTTAATATCTCTTAGAATACAAGCTTGAAGAAGAGTTGGCTGGTGCTGGCAAGATGGGAAACCAGGACCTATCTGAAGGAGATGAAAACAGATCTGATTCTAGCATGTAAATAACTTGTCATCAGTTCTAATAGTAAATGCCTTTATAATGTTAACTACCTCTTCAAGAGAAGGTTTGGTTAATTCAGCTGCATTTTGTTAAATTAGTCATAGGCAACATAAACTTCCACAAAGAAGAGTAAATTAGATTGGTTAGTACTGTTAAACCAAGGAGCTGAGTGAGCTCAGGTGTGTGAGTGGATGAGGTACAAACTCGGTGTCAGTTTTCAATTTCTTTTTACATTTTCATTGTTAATTGTGTTTCAATTCCAAGGGAAAGCTTGGACCCCTCTTTGGGCAACGATAACATTCAGGCTATGAAGTGTACAGATAGAATTTGCATTTTGACCTTACAGAGGAACCTAAAAGAGCTGAATGACCTAGCTAAAGAAAAGGAACGTGTGGTCCAAAGAACCAGGTTAGTGTTTAAGTGAACATAATCCATCAGCATAAAGCACCATCAAGTACTGAAATAGATGTTCAAGTTTATAGAGTTATTTTCATGCCAGTTATGTGAAGAAAACACTTGTATAATACAATGTATTCAATATATCCCCAGAGCCTTGTAAAGAATTGGGGATCAAGGATAAAAATTAGTTACATACTTGAAAAAATGAAATAGAAGAATGAATGCTAAAGCACAGGTGTTTGATCTGGGAGAATCAGGTGTGAACTCCTCTCAGGGATGTCTGCACAGTTCCTGCTGTTTCCCAAGGTTGGAAACATCAAGTGGAAAATCCATTGTGAATGTTTTCTCACCTGTGGTGGCAATGGTAGGTGAGAAGTGGTGAGGCTGCTCACGTGCGTTAAGGGAAGCACCTGCCATGAGTGTTTTGCTACGTTGAGGTCACAAAGATGTTCTCTAGCAGCAAGTAGATCTGAAGGCAGCTAATGTAAAAACATGCTGTTCATGCTGTTGTCATTTTTTGTAATATTTGAGCTAAGGTTGATGTCAGAATAAACTCCTGTTGCATTTTTCTGGAGAAAATATTTGAAATGAACAAGGGCTTCCAAAAGAGCCTCATAGTAAGGTCTTAAAAGAAAAAGTGGGATGGGGAAGGTGGGGAGTTGGGAGTGTTGAAGGAATCCTAGCTGTGAATCTTGCCCCCCAGAGGAAGAGTTTCATCAGAAAGTAAGGAACTTAGAAAATATAAATAATGTGTTTGCTTCTTGCAGAGACAAGCTGAGTACCTGTCAGCTGCGGATCGAGCTGCTGGCAAAGCAGCTGGCTGATGTAGACATGGAAATAGAGAAAGAGGAGGAGGCTGCCAACGTGTAGGTAGAGAGTGATGCTGAAGATAAGACACATCCACCACGTTTGTCTGTGTGTAATTAGTGACACAAACTTCCCTGCTGCCATCCCTTCACGTTGTTGAACAGTTGATAGAATTTTTAAGCAGGTATGCTGAAGGTGTTAATAGATGGGTGATGAAAGCCCTTGCTGCTGTCAGGTGGGGCTGCTGCTGCCAGAGCCTGCCAGGCTGCTCTGCCTGCAGGGCTGCCCTCCCAGGCAGGGAGCAGAGCCTGCCAGGCAGGGAGCAGAGCCCTGCCCTCCCTCCCAGGGGGGGGCACTGGTGCTGCAGTTGTGTTCTGCTTGGCCTCTTTTCAGCAATGGTGCCTCCTTTTGGCATAACACTAATGGCCTGTTGGCCTGGGAATCATTCATCTCTCTGATTTCTGGTCTAGAGGTAATATTCCGTGAGGCCAGTCAGTGCAGAAAGATGGAAACTTGGCAATGGATAGGAAGGAGACATATGTTTTAAAATATACCAACAATAGCTTATTAAATCAGTGTAGCCCACTGCTGTCAGTCACGTTGATCAGGGTCTCAATCACTGCAATCAGTATGATGAACCAACACCAATGTGCTTTGGCATGTGAGATGCCTGAGCGCCTTTCAGGAGTAGTTCTGCACTCTGGAGCTGTTCTGAAACACTTTTGCTGTAAAGTGGGAGGCAATTTACTGTACTCTTCACATTTGGTTTAAATAGAAAGAAGTGGGTGGCTTGTGTACCAGGAGCCAGGGTATTGTGAGCAAACTTTGCAGCTGCATTTTATGACCTCTGTTAATCTTCACGTTAGTCTATCAGTGAGTGATAGAATGATAAAGGTGGGTTAGGTGCTAAAATGGAATAGCTGCTCGAGCAGAAGTGAGGAGTGGATGCTAATGAGACTGCTGCTGTGGTGGGTGCTGGAACTCCCTGTTCAGGAGCTCCAGGAGACAGGCTTAGTAACAAAGCCCAACAGAGACAGAAAAGCATCGTATGAGTTCTCATCCTTGTGACAGATCCAATTGTGATATCTAGATATGCAGAAAAATAGCAATTCTCACAATCTGTTTAGCAAGTGAAGAGTGGAGTAGGGAGGCATGACAAAATGCTGGCTCCTGAAGCTCAAGGGCCCTGTGTTTTAACAATGATGAGCATACTGGCTGCTGTTGGCAGTACTGAGGCCCCATACAAACATTTTAAAGTCAAAGCAGGAAACGCAGGTAGACAGTCCAGTTCCAGTTTTCATTTTGGGGAAGGGAGTTTGTGTTAAAATTAGTCAGCTCACTGTCTGTCCTTTCTGTAGACTGCTGTCTGCTAGTTTCCCTGGGTAGAGAAGAGCCAGGAGCAGAAACATCTCTGTGGCAACACTGCCATTGTAGGAAAAGTACATGGAGTATTGGAATGCCATTCTAAAAGCTAAGTTAGTCTAGGTTTGCCCAGACTTAGTTTCATTAATACTACTACTTTTATCAGCCTGAGTAATGAATAGTCACATGAAGCTGCTGGTCAGTGTTTTTGGAATCAACACTCCTCTGCAGAAGACAAGCAATGCATAATGGCTTAAAGAAAGCTTGGACACTCAGCAGGCTCAATAAGGGACTCTGTAAATTGGTGGAATTGCAAGACATAAATCTCAACCTCAAAGCTACTTTTTATTATCACTAATCTTGTCGGGGAGGATTACTGCTTTTTATTTAACCTTTATTACTTCTAATTTCTTCCTGATTCTTTCTTTTGAATGTTGCCAGGGCAGCCTTGTCGTGCCTTCAGGCAAGGCACAGGCGACTGTGCACTGAACTGGAGCAGGAGAAGGACTTGGAGCTGAAAATTGATTTGACACTGAAAGAAAACATGTAAGTGAAGGAATGAGGATAAAGGTGTGATGGGAGTCTGTGTTTATTATGGTTTTCATATGCTGTTTAATGGATTCAGGAGTTAATCACTCCAGAAGCTGCTTGTAAGTCCTGAACTCCATCATTTGAGGTCATGAGAGGTTGGCTGCTCCTGAGAGCAACTTTTAGCCTGGCCAGCTAGTCACTTAGGAAATCAGTTGCTGTGCCTCAGCCCTGGTTTAGTTTTGCACACATAAATGAAGTTCTGGTTTTATCTGGAGCTGTGTGTAAACTGTGGACCTAAAGAGCTCTGTGATACTGATGTCTGAATGAGCATAAATATTCCTCATTCATGCCTTGTAGTGTTTTTTTTTATAGGGTATAAAGCAAAAGACTGAAACTGAGAATGGTGGAGAAGTTGTAGCAGTACTGTGTATTTTTATGCTATGCTAATATTGCTGCTTGTAATGGATTGTTCACACATAATTAGTTATCTGTATGAGACAGAATAAAACTCTTTTGCAGAAGGCAACAGGCAAGAGTGTTTGTATTTTGGCACCAGAAGTACAACTCCTGATGACACTATATCAGGGGAAGAATGCAAGCACAGGCTTATAGCTGTGATTAACCCAGTGGTTAACCAGAGTGCACTGTGTTCTGCTGCAGTGTGCTGTAACAGCTTTAGAATGCTTCACTCTTTTATTGTGTGGTTAGCAATAGCTATTTTAATCTGTTTATGGGTCTCTATTATGACTAAACTCCTTTAGCAAAGCACAGAAGAATAAAACCTATGGCCTCTCTCTGAATTATTTACTGTTGAAGAAAAAGCTATTTTCTGAATTTTCTTAGTTTTCATAATTTCTTCTGGTTAAGTGTGAATTTGAGAAACAGAACCTTGAGCTTTGTTTTACTTGGACCAATATTTCTGATGTCTTTAAAATGAGATATGCTATTAGATATGAGCCTTAGTCTGATAGGTGCAATACCTGTGTCAGTGTCATGGTGTGATTTACAATATAATTTTAAAAAATAAAACCAAACCATGGCTAGATTTTCACCATAGAGCCTTACCTACTAAACAGCCTTAAGTAAATGAAGGGTTGTCAGTATTTCAGTGCAGCCTACGCTTTGTTTTAAAGGCTTGAGCTGTGGAAGATAGAAACTGAGAAGGGAAAATATGAAAACCTCCATGAACAACTTAGAAAAGCTGAGGAGGAGCTGGAGTTGCAGTACCAAGAACGAGCAAAGGTGCGGATTGGGAAGGAAAAAAGAGCAGCACTGCAAGCAGCAGAAAACCTTCAGTCTAGGGAGAAGTAAGTGCCTGTAGGTCAGACTCTGCTTCCCTTTTCCATGTTATTTTCCCCCTGTTCACTGTTCCAGTTGTTGAGGAGATCACCTAATTCAAATACTTGTGGTATTGTGCTTGGTAGCTGGGTGTTGCTTCAAGAATATTTCCTGAGGAATTGGAAAAATAATTAAAATCATTGCCCACAGTCTTGCAGAGGTGCAGGTGAAGATTCCTGATCTGTGGAAATAAACTTGTTGAAGACAAAAGCTGAGTGTGCTTTGTCTGAGGAAATGAAGTTGATGGATCAGACTAACTGCATGTGTCTGCACAGCTGGCTATCAGGATCTTCTCAATTTATGACCAAGTTCACCAAGATTTCTTGGAGCAAAAGCAGATTCTGGTTTATCAGTTTGTCTATAGGTTTTTGTGGAAATGAGAGACTGTTTGGTGGGGGCAGGGGGTAGAGACTAACGTACTTCAGCATGTGGCAATAATGTCCCCAGCCTCACCCTTGGGTATCATGGTGTGGAATCAAGGTTTGCTGAATCCTGCTGTAACAGTTGGTCTGCCTATGTTTTTTAGAAAAGAGAAGGAAGCCCAGAAAGAATATGAAGAAAGACATAAAAAAATACTTGAAGATGCCAAAAGGAACCATGAAAAAGCAGCCTGCTTCCTGAGAAAAAGCCTAGCAAGGTTACTGCACACCCCTTGTCTGTTCTGTGGTGTACAATACTTCATCCCTGACACTTTGAAAAATAATCAATTTTCTGCTAGGTGTCTACAGTTCACCTGGAAATCTGCCATGGTAGCAGAGCTGTGAAGCATTTCACTCTTACATGGCACAAAAGGGCTTGGAAAGAAGAAACCCCACTTAGTCCTAGTGTGGTCTTCAGATTCCCTGTAGCTGAAGGGACTGTCCTTTTGATGAGCTGCAGAGGGGTCTGGCTTCTTGTAGGCATTAATGACTTGAAACATTTTATATCTGTGTGTACATCATTAACTGAAGTAGTCTGGAGTGATATAACTAAATTGCAGGTTTGAAACTTGTACTCTGCCATTCCACATTCTCTCTGAAATGTGGCAAAAACCATTTCTTGCTCTCTGGAGAAACTGGTTGACAGGCCATTTGTTTGTGCTTCTGCCTGCTCTTTTCTAGTTGGTGGTAAATGGAATGTTCTCTTCATAGGTTTGTGTTTATATAATGACTGTGGCCTTGAATTGTTTTGCTACTAAAGAAACAACATTTGTTACTTACTTTTGCTTGTATATTAGTACTTAATTGAAAAGATGATTGAAATAATTGTACTGTCTGTGTTGGTTTATTTTTCATTAGATGGCATGTGTAAACTTAGGATAATTAAGAAACAAATAGATGATTTTTTTTGCTAATGTATCAAATATATCAATCTTATAGATTTTTTTTTCTAGTTCCCCATTATTAGCTGCAATAGTGTCAGATGTGATCCATGCCCACGTATCTCTAGCTTTGAGAGTTTCTAGGGTTTATTTTTAATCTGAGTACAATGTAATTGTTTAGATACTAGTTATATGGGCAACATCTGAATTCTTACTTCATTTTAGCAACTAGACATATGTCATAGTGTGGAACATTCTTTGTATTCAAAATTTTTAAAAAAAATTGTTAAGCAAACGAGTTGAAAGCCTGTTGGCCCTTGCAGCTTGAGCACTGCTGTGTATAGAAAACTCTTCCAGTGGTTCCACTTTACCCACACCCAGTATCACAGTAAACACAGAGGCTTACAGGAGGAATGTTTGGTGACATTGACATCACTGCTTGTCAGGTTAAACATTCTAATACTAAAAGCTTTCCAGGATATGAGCCTGAAAGATTTTTACTTTTCTTACAGAATTAATGAAAAAAATGCAAAGGAAGAAGTGAAAACTGAGGAGCGTATGGAGAGGATCCGAGCTGTGCTGTCCCTGAAAAGCAGCCTGACTTCCAGCAGGGTACTGCTGGGGTGGCTTGGGTGGGGAATGGAGGATTAACCTGTTAGGCTGCAAGGTTTTAATGCAAGTTGTTTCAGTTTTCATTGTTGTGGTGCTGTCAGCTGACCAAATCCCTTGAAACTGGGGAGAATTCAGCTCTAGGAGTAATGGTGTTAGATTTGTATGGGCAGATTCTGACACTTCTACTAACAGAGTTTATTCTCTCAACAGTGTAGTTGTTCTGGTCACTCTACTGAAAATAATGCATACTACAGATAAGTGCCCTAAAAACCCAGCCAGGAGCATTTCCAGTACTTGGATCCCAATGCAGAAATACTTCCCGTGTAGAAAACATATGGAAGAAAAACAGCTACTTAAGAACTTAAGTCATGTAAATTAAGAACTTCGGAGCTATGCTACTTCATTCTCCCACCTGTGGAATCTAGGGAATGATCTTAATGTAACACTAATTTGTTTAGAACTCGTGCCTTTTCACATTGCTTCACTGGGTAGCATTTCAAGGGCAGGCCAGGAGGGTAAGGAAGGGCCCCTGACCTGGGCAGAGCTCTCTGCTCTCAGCACACCATGGCTGCTCTGTATATTGAAAACAAGAAGTTCTACTGCAGAGAAATCTACCACAAATCTATACTTGGTTAAGGGGACCAACGCTAGATTCTCTGTTTTATGTTCTTCAATATGTGAATCAAATATGTAACTGGTTTGTATGGCTTCATAGGAAAAACTCCAAGCTGCCCAGGTTCGGAAGAAAGCAATGGCCTTTGAGGCAAAGAAGCAGGAGATGAAAATGAGGGAAGCCATCCTAGCAGAAGGAGGCAATGTTACCAAGGAAATTTTTCTCCATAAACGACTGCTAGAGCTTGAAAAAGAGAAAGAGTAAGTGTTCATATCTGTATCAAACTCTCAGCTGCTTACTGATGCTCATGCAGGAATTTGTCAGAGCTCTTAATCAGATCAGAAAACAGAACATCTATGATGCTGTCTCAAGGCAGTGAACTCATTCTTACACTCTGTGATACTCCTATAGTCTGTTTTAAGCAGCTTGGAACTTCCAGCTTAGGTATATTTTTCAGAGAGTCAAAGTTAGGAGCCCACATTCCATAAGCAGTAGAAAGAAGATAAACTACTCCAGGAGAGGGATTCAGTGAACCTAAACGAGGTGCCCAAACTAACTGTTCTTCAGCATTTCCTGAACTCTGTCCCTGTGAAAATGGAACAGCTTTCTTAGGCTTTTAGAGATGGCCTCTGGAAGGTTGCACTGCATTCAAGTGCAAGCTGCTCTACTCCTTTGTGCTTTTTTTGGATTGAAATTCCTCCTCTGCCTTTGTAGCAAAGTTGATAGGAATGTGCCTGCATCTCATCTGATCCAGTGCAAAGCTTAATTGTTTTTAACCACTTATGAAGCTGAATTTGTGCTAAGACACCAAACAGGGTGACTGAGGTATGTTTCTGTACCCTGGCTCTGCTACAAGGGCAGTAACTTGTAGCAAATGATAGAGATTTAATATGTAAAGTTTCAGTAAGTCTTAAATTTTGATTAAATAAAGCTTCAATCTTTACAGCTGCATATCAGCACTTCTGCTGTCCCTAAATATGTCCTAAAAATTGTGTCAATGGAATAATCATATCAAGTTGGAGAGATGTGCTGGAAATACCCAACTCTAAGTTTAATCCTCTTCATGTTGATTGCTTTCTCCCTTTCACTGTTTCCCTTGCAGACCAAGAGAGATCACAGATTGTTGGTCTTACTGGTAGCTCTGTCACATTCCTTGGAACAGTTAGTTTCTAATTTCAGCTACATCCTGCTAATCTGCCAAAGAACTGCTTAGTTATTTCTCCTAGGGCTCTGTCTTTCACCTTTGCTCTCAAGGGATATTCTCAGTTTTCTCTGACTATATTTCAGCCTGAATATATATATTTCTGAATTGTCTGCAGAAGAAAATAACTCTTTAGTCATTAAAACCAGTATGTTGTTAATTTGTGTATCACCTATAAAAAGATTCATGAAGACAAGAACTGGAACAGGGGCTGGCTTTAGACTTGAGGCAGGTAGCACCTGAGTCACTGCTGTTCCCCATGGCTTTGTAACCACAATTGATTTCTTTGTCATTTTCCAAAAACACACTCTCAATACAACACCATTTATCTGCTGCCATGGGGCATCATGAGGGTAAATTCAGACACTGAAGTGCTCCAGTTGGCAGTAGTCTCTATTTAAATAAGAAGTGATACTTCCTTTGCTCCCATTTACAACCAGTAATTATTTATATGGATTGGTCTAAGAGGTGAAAGTCTGTATTAAAAGCCATCATTAGTGTGGGTAATATTTGTTGCAGAAAATTGTGTATTAAACTGCAGGTATTAAAATCTAAATTAACTAATCTGCTGTACTCTTGTCACACTACCCAGTGTGCCATGGAATCTGTAGTCATACAGAGCTTTGAATTCATATCTCTCAAGTTCAGTACTTATGTCCTTACCTTTAACTGTTCTTTCTCCCCTTATTAAATCCACTGCATTTCAGTTAGGCAGTTTTCTTTAAATAGCTAACTAGGTTAGGGGAATTATTTTAAAACTTTGTTTTCAGTAGCACCGACCAGTAAGATTTGTCAACTCAACTTCCAAAACAGTAACTGAGTATATTTAGTCTGCAAAAATGTATAAATAGCTTCTGAATCACCTGATGCCCTGACACAAATTACCACCATACCAAATTTAAAGACTTTTTGTTTAGCTTAAGTGCTCAAAAGAAATTGGACTGTAGTTAGTATTACTAGCAAGGAACTATGGCTGGGTTAATATTTCTTACAACATTGGATTGCAGAGCTTCTAGAAAACAGCAAAAATCCAGAAAAATTGAGATTGTATCTCGAATTTTGCAAGAAAAGGCTTCTATTCACAAGCAGAGAAGAAGTCAGTCCTGTTCTAAGGCAGTTAAGGGTGGTGGTAAACCTGAGGATTCCTTACTGTGGAGAAGGAAAGCGTGGCGGTATATTGAGGAGACCTGCAAACATTCAGCTGGAGCAGTATCACAGGTAAACTAAGGCCTGAGGATTAACTGTCTTTAGGTTTATTTTTTGGCAAAGGTTTGGAGCAGTGAACTCTTTTGCCTGTGAATAGCACAGGCTACAACCCCATAGCAGACAGTGCAGAGCACAAGGGGACTGATTTCTCCATTAGATCTCTTAATGACTGCTGCTCTCCCTTTTCTTGCTTGTTGGTGCTCTATGAGTGAAGACCTTGTCCTGTTTGGGGTGGGGCTTTTTGTTAAGAGCATTTGTGAAAAGAGATGAACTTTTAACTGTATCTTCAAAACTTAGGTTCCTTTGCAGAAGTTGTGGCGTGCTCCATCAGCTTGTTCCTCAGCTGGTGAGAGAACTGTTTCTGTAGGAGAGGTCACTGAAAAAATGCCCCATGATGGGCTCTGGGAGAGTGAAGATGAGAAAGAGAAGGATGAGACTCTGGCAGAACCAGAGTTCCCAGGGCTCTGGAGTCAGGAACGTGACTTGCTTAAGGTAAATGTTGTGATACCTCTCACTAGAAATAGAAAAGGAAAAAAAACCATGGATGAGATCCTTTTGTCATTGACTCATTGTGAAATTGGTCCTTACAAAATGTTGGCAGTATCTATAAAAATATCTTAATGGAATAGAGAAGTTCCATTTGCCTCTCTAGGAGTTGTAGATATCTGAAATAATGAGAGTGGCAAGTGCTGGTTTAGGAACCTTGCTTAAACAATAATTATCTATTCTGCAGCTAAAATACAGACCTTATTGCATAGATGCTGAGACTCAGGTGTGAGAATGTCATCAGCGTAATTGTGGTTTGACACTGTTCTTGTAGTGCTTCTTCTCCTAAAGAGAAAACAGTGCTTCAGTTTTAGTTCAGAGATAGGTGAAGGTGTTCATCACATCATGCTCACTTGAGTTTAAAAAAAACTGAACATGACTTTCTGTTGGCAACACAGATGGCTTATGTGGAAACAACCTTTTTTGTACTGTACCAGGCAAAGAAAAGCATGTCTTCTGGCAAAGTAATAGTCCCTAAAGAGGAGTAAATAATAGACTCTTACAGTGGAATTGTGTAGTTAAGATCTTAAATGTTATTCCAAAGTATACTTGTGTATGATGCTTTTTTTTTGAGAGAGAGGTGGAAGACCTTTAAGAGTAAACTTCATAATCAGTCAGAAATAATGTCAGCACATATTCATATATGTCCATGAGAGGCACACTGGTCCCTAACTGAGATGTTCCAGTGAAGTTAGCTGATTTATTTTCTTTTTCCTGGATATTTAAGTAGTTGAGGGGGAAAAACCTCTTGTAGTGCAGAAGCACTAATACTGCCATTACAAACACTGTGTCATAGTGTGGATGATGATAAGCTGCAGGACAGAGAGCTGAGAATACATTAAATTCTTCATGTAGAATGCTAGTTGGGAGGCTAAGTTTGGACTGGAGAGAAGCACACAAAGGCTGCTCAGACACTAAAAGATTCCATTGGAGGCTTTTCTACTTTGAGCTGTGGTTTGAGTCAGTGGTTTTTACTGATGTTCCTTATTAGATATCCAAAGAAGAAATGGATCCAAAGCAGATGGCTACAAGGATAGTGAAAAAAGACAGTTTTGAGAAAAAAATGAAGGCATTCCAAACTCGAATGTTTCACCAGCAAGTAGTGCCTGCTGATGAGTATAAGAGATCTGCTTTCTTCAGTAAGCCAAGCTGCATTCATTTCAAGGTTAGTGACCATCCTGCAGAGGATCTACAGCGGTGGTGGGTGTATTGACTGTACGTGTACACCGTACACGTTGATCAGAACTCTGTTGCACTGGGAAGAAAAAAATCTTGGTTTTGATAGGTCTTTAGTCAGACTGGACCCCTTGCTTGCCTTTCTCTGTGTTCAGAAGGTCTGTGTTGTCTTTGCCACAGACAGCTGGAGCTGTTAGCAGCTCTGTTAGACTGAGAACATGACATGTCTTTGACACTGGCTGCAGGAGCAGCTTGGCAGGCTGGCTGTGCACCAAGCCAGCCCCTGTTGCCCCAGCCCTGGAGCAGAGTGGGCTCTGTGGGCTGTGTTCTGAACAGGTTTGTCTGGGGCCAGGCATTGCTGCAGGGGTTTGGGTGGTGCTCTGCACAGAGCCCTGTGTGAGCACAGCTGGGCTGAGAGCAGCTGGTTTTCTCACTACGTGTGTAGATGCCACGTCTGTAATTCACTCTGATGTCTTTGCTGTTCCAAGGATTTTGATGTTGGTCAAATCTACAAAAAGAAGATAGTTTTGATAAATGCATCCTATGGCATAAATTACTGCAGACTAGTGGGAATCAGTGAATGGCTCAAGGACTTCATCAGTATTCAGTAAGTAACATTGTTTTACCTTTATGCCACAACAGGAGATGTAACCAAATTCTGCAAAGTAAACAGATTTCAGTAAATACATCTAAGTTATGATATTCCATTCCTGTGTGATGAGGAAAGGAACTGACTTGGAGCTGAGGAGTAGGAGGCTCACAGAGCCTGAGCTGCATGTCCCTGGCATGTCCTGCAGTGGTGACAGCAAGGGCCAGACCCTCCTCTGGAGAGCAACACCAACCTGTGGTAGCCACCAGCCCTCAGCAGGCAGAAAGCCTTCTTCAGAAATGTCAGAGCCTTTGAAAAAGGGGGAAAGAATCTTTGTTGGTACAAAGGAGTAAAAGAGGAGCCAAGCTTCTTTCTAGGCCACCACAGGGGCCTTTAAGCCTCAGCAAACCTCTTTAACAGCTGCCATTCTTTGTGGCATGATGGATGCTAATTTCCAGATTACTACTGAAGTTTATATGTGAAGAAGCTGATGAAATAAAGAAATGAATCTCAGAGACAAGAGCACTTAAATTGAAATCTGTAGTCATTCTGTCAGTCCACTCATCTCATCCTGATGACAGGTTATGTAATGAAGTACTCTGTCCAGTTGGGAGAGACTGCAAATTAATTGCAGTTTAACTATATTGGTGATTTTATTTGACTGATTATAAATAAACAAATGGAAGTATCCCCAGAAAGTTTCTTTTTAGCAATAACCCAGACACTAGCTTTCTCTGGAGATATTCCAAGCCTTTAAAAATATAAAATACTACTTTTTACAACTTATTTTTATCTAAAAGTGAAATCAAGAAAATATTATATGTACTTGGAATTCTGTGAAATACAAAAAACTTGGAGTCTAGCCTAAAAGTGGAAAAAATACAAAAGCTCTCTCTGTGTCTAAGTGCTATTGATAAACAGGAGATAGCAGGGCAAATTTCAGTTCTTGGCTGAATGGAATCTCCTGAGAGCTGTGAAGTCTAAACCCACCTGCTGTGGAAAAGGTTGGTAAAGATCTTTAAACATCAAAGTTCTCTAAATCATAAATATTTTATCAAGGTAACACCTGAAATAAAGGAGCTGTTCCTTGAAGTCTTTCCCAGGAGAAACTGCTAGTGGCCTCTTCTGAAGTTTAGGATACAGAGGCTTAGTTCCCTATTCACATTTTAAGCTCCTGAATTCTGAACAGTGTTTCCCTTTTCTGTCTGAAAATGTTTCATCTTGCTTGTGATAGAATCACAGGATCCCAGTGTGGTGGGTTTGGAAGGGACCTCTGGAGATCATCTCATACAAGCCCCTTGCCCAGTCAGGGTCACCTAGGGCAGGTTACACAGGGTGGTGTCCCGGCAGGTTTTGAAAG
>NW_008600948.1:14788-33254 GCF_000691845.1 Merops nubicus
GCATTCCTGTGGCTAACAGCAGTTAGGTATCTGTTTTGTCTGGCATCCTTCCTGGGTCTGTTGGGCAGAGCAGGTCTCCAGCAGTGCCATAATACTTTCACCTGCAGTGCAGCTGGGAGACTTCCTCCCGTGGCACTGGAATGAGCAGCAGTTTCTAGTCAAGATCATTTTGATAGTTTGCAGAAAACAGCACATTCTGTAATCCTTGGCAGCTCCCTTTTTTGTTTGTTTATTTTCCCTCTGTTTGTTCCCTGTTCTGCCAGGGGAGATGTTACAGAGCAACACTCTATTCTTGATCATATTATTGAACCTCAGCTTCACTTCTTTGGCTACAGTCTTTGTAGCATGAAGGCAACAATTCTTGCCTTTTAAAACTCCTCTAAGACTTCCTGAGTAACACCTCGATAAAGAACCAGCCTTTGCAGCTCTACAGTTGCAGCAGGGTTCTGTAGCTTTTCATTCATCTGCCACTCATTCTGACTTCCCTAAGTAATCCAAATAAAGAAAAATAATGAATAAATCTGTCATTGTTACCAGACTAGGAGCTGGCCGTTTCCTACATGGCTTTAATCTGGAGCTTTATGTTAATGTTTTATTTCCATAGTTTTGACCCACCTGGCAAAATTTATGCTGGAATGTCCTGTGAATTTGTGGTAACATTTAAGCCAATGGTAAGTGCACCTTTGTGCTGAGTTACTCAGTGAGAACCCTGGTATGATCCACTGGTCTGATTAGAAACATCAGTAATTTCTTAACTGTTAACAAGGACAAGTCTACCTTCCTAGCAAGGCACTGTTGTGCTTGGGCCATGGGGTGTGTGTTCAAGCTCTGTTAAGTTGTAATGAGGCACGTTTTAGAAGAGTGCTGCCTCTAGGTATGCTTGGAGCATGTTTTGAAACCTGTGCCAAACAAAAAGGTTTATACTGTTCTACAGTGGAAATGTGGGATCTGTGGAGATATGTTTTCATGTTACTCAAAGAGTGAGTGGAAATATTTTTCATCAGACTACACAGGCAAAGTCTTTGCAGATTACTTGGGATTTTTTTGTTGTTTTCCAGATAAATGAAACTCTGGAAGGAGAAGTCATGTTTATGGCACAGACAGGTTCTTTCTCTGTTCCATTGAAATGTACAGCCAAGAGGTGCATTGTAAGTGAGTTTTTAACATATGCTCAGAGCCAGTGTAACAACAGTAACAGAAAATGTGAGAGAGCATTGTAGAAAATATTTAGCAAGAAGTATTTACATGCCTTTCTTTTTTCCTTTTTAAATGGAGAGTCTCTTTGCAGAAGGTGATTAATTCCTTAACTTCCCTTATTAGAGTAATACAAAATTATCTTAATGGATTTACTTAACCATGAACTCCAACTTCAGGGTGGAATTAACTGAAGTAGGAAGCTAGAATGATATTGCATTGACATTGCATCCTTATATCTGACTGTGTGTATAGGACTCTGGATGGTTTTCAGTTAAAAGACCTTGAAGGTGAGAATGCACAATGCAGCAGGAAGCCAGCACATTAATCTTTGTTCAGAGTAGTTTTCTTCACCTAGAGAATTCACATTTCATTGTGTGCTAATTGCACATAAGAACTCCTGTTCTTTACCCTCTGAAAGTGGGAAGAGTTCATCTGTAAGCAGGATAGGAGTAAGCAGCCAAGTTCTCTGTAGCTTTGTGGTGTTTGAACTGGAATTACAAGCCTTTTGTTATCGTATATCCAGTTACCAAGTAATAAAAAATTCTATATGAAGTAGTGTATTACTTTTTAAACTGGTTGTAAACCATGACAGCTCAAAGAAACAAGACAGGGTACGTTACAGCCTGAGGGGCAGTGACTATATGATGTTAAATGCTGCTTGCTTCTTAGCCTCATGCTAATAAAACCATTTCTCTGGAACTCAAGAGTACCAGTGTTGAGCTGGTATGTAAATATTGCCTACTTCCAGGGTAACTGCCTGAAGACTTAAGCAAGCTGCTACTATGAACAGAATTTAACCTGATTTTTCCTTTGTCATACAGTGGACTGAAATGGAAGTGGCTCAGTTTAACAAGACTTTGTTTTAATGAGTTGGCTTCTACAAAAAGGCAGAAGGATACCCATGGTTCATGTTATTTGATACTGTCTTTGAAATGATAATAAGAACTTTAAAGTCTTATTCTTGAAAAGGTGGATGCTCATTTAATTGACATTACTGACTATCTGGGACAGTAGTAATTAATGGTTTATCTTCACAGCTGGCACTAGATAAAGAGCTCATTGACTTTGGCAGCCATGTGGTGGGAGAGACAATTTCACGGACCATCAACCTGACAAACAGTGGAGCTCTGGGAACAAGATTCAAAGTTCAGACGTCAGCAGGTGACAGTAGGACATGCAGAGCAACAGCAAAATCTTCTCCTGGAAGGATGGTAGGTTCAAAAGCACTTCCCTAAATTCACAGAAACGTTCTGCTTTGCAAAGTCTGGTAGAATCATACAGAACCATAGAACAGCTCTGGTTGGAAGGGACTTCAGAAGATCAATTAGTGAAATAAAACTGTCTGTGCTTTTCCTTCTGCATTCTATCATTTGTAGGTGTGTAATTAACAGAAGTCTAGTTTTTGCAAACTTTGTTTTGACACAGATCTGCCTGTGTTTCCACTAGGAAAATGTTAGTTCTATAAATTGGGAAATAACTGACTCTATATTGTATTGCTCCCGTTCTAGGATTTACCTCTTTTGGGCAGGCAGCACAAATCAAATCTGCTCATTGATAAAGGTCTAGTAGAATGTGCAGTTTTTAGAAAGCCCAGCACATATTTCCATTTATAACATGGAGCAGTTGCAGGAAAGCACAAGTCTGATTTGCAACTGCTTGACCAAATTTGAGCAGGTGCAGCTAGCTGAATGTACAGTAGAAAGTGTTTTGTCTGTATTTTCCAATAGGTTACTGGAGATGTCCCTGGGAAGGAAGCCAGCAGTAGTGCTGTGGCAGCCGTGGTTGAGAAGGAGATCTGGCCTGCCCCTGAGGAAGAAGTGACCCACTGCCTGGGGCAGGTGGAGCAGCAGAGGCCTGAGACTAGCCCGAGCAGCAGTGCCAGAGGTGAGGGGCCTGGCTCAGAAATTGGCAGTGCAGCTTCCTGGGCCAAGCACTGTCCATTTGTAGAGTTTCCTGCCATGAAGTGTGGAACTCAGTTTGCAAAGTTACGCAGTAAATTACTACTAGAGTGATGAACTACTTAATGTTACATTTCTGTGTATCCTGTCTTCCAAAGAATGACTAAAAATAATGTGCTGACACCATTACATCAAAAGCAGCAGAGAATTTCACTTCTCATTAGTGATCAACAATTCAGTCAGAGAATACAGAAACCAGCTAGCTTACAGAAACTGCAGAATTGTTATCATTCCTGTCTCGGCAACTGAATACCCACTTCTTAGAATAGAAATCCACATGACAGGTTTATTTTTATAGTCTGTAATTCTAGGAACAAGGAAGCAGAAAGATGAACCTCCTCAGACATTTTGCATCTCGTTCCTGGTGTTTACTATGTGCTTTGTAAAGTCCAGTCTTGTAGAAGAAAGACTTTCTTGATTTCTTTATCGTCTGTATTCTTGAACATTTCTTCTGGGTATTGATCATTCCAATTGCAGGAAACTGAAAGTACCATGAGTAGGTTGTGGGTGGTTTTTCTTTTTAAATCTGGGATCTATGTTGTGAAGTGGAATGGTTCCATAAATCATGGTAGCTGTCTCCACAGAACACATACCTTTAAAGCTGTTTTCAGAGCTTAGAAAAAAAATATTCCCATTGCTTTGGCACATGAACACCTTCTCCTGGCTAACATTGCCACTTGAGTCCTGCCATGCAGTCCAGAGTTCACTTCATCTCTCTCACAATGCATTAGTGTGAGGCACTTTGAAGCCCTAGTGGAAGACTTTTTAATTAAAAGGTGCTTATTATTCCAGTTGTTTTGAAAATCAAGTGAAGCTTCACTTCCCCTTGCTGTGCAGGTCCTCCTGACTGCGTTACTTTGTCCCACTGAAGCTGTTCTTCAAGCTCAGTTCATGCTTCCAGCTGAACGTGCATCCCTGGTGTAACAGGCCCTGCCATGTGCTTTGTCCAAAAAACACTGTCATTCTGCAGGGGGAGGCTCAGGTGCCCACGGGAGGCCTCTGGACTGGGGCAAAGGTGGTGTATGGCCAGACAGAAATTCCCTTTGTTCCCCACCACTGGTGTGTGTTGTTGGCTCTGCAGTGTTGTCCCACATCAATGTACTCATGCCCTGTCTGCCATTTCTGTTGAGTGAATAGATGTGCACGTCCAGCATTCTGTAGGGTTTTGTTTGTGGATTGTTGTTTTTTTTTTTTTCCACAGAACAACTTGGTCAAGATGTACTAAGTGCCAGATCAGATCCAGAGACAGACAATGCCCTTAATTTAGTGGGACTTCCTCCTGAAGAAACACCAGTGGAAATTATGCTTGGAAAGGTAATGAATATCAGGAGATGTCTCTAGGCTAGGCCTACATCAGATAAATTCTTTAGACTCTGGTGGGAACTGCTGAAGTACATGATCAGTGTCAATCCCACTGCACTTCACTGTATCACAGTTAATTCTTAATTATTTTTTTCTACTGCATTGTTCTGTGGTTATACAAAGTCTAGTGACAACACAAAAGATGGGGCAGGAAGAATGGCTGGGAAATGTTGTACTGACCTGGATTTTTAAGCTGGCTTATGAGGGTGGAGATGCCAGTTCCTCCTGGCATTCATGGCCTCCATGTGTGCATGCAGAAGCAAGTGGGCTTAATGCTGCAGTCAGTGGAGCAGATCTTGGAACAGTGGCACAGGACAGCTGTGTGGTTAGACACAGCTTCTCCAGTGTAGGGTGGAAACACTTGGGTAAAAACCACATTATCCTGCTGTCACAGAGTTCTTTCCTGAAAGGAGATGCTCAGTATGGTTCTGACCATGCCTGGCTGTGAAACCATGGGTCATGGCCAATCCCTTCCTCTCAATAAACCTCCTAGGGAGCTACTGATACTGATTTTTCTCTTGCACAGTGTGTTCAATCTCATTACAAACGAGGTGTAGAAGAGGGTTTGTATAGTATGAGTGTGCACTGCTGCTTCAGTTCAATACCACTTATAACTGACTGCAGTAATACAGTCGTTTTCATTAAAAACTTGTTACTTCTTGTTTAGGTGACTGAAGGTGAAATTGGGCCCTTCAGCTCAGTCAAACTGCAGGTTCTGTTTGTCCCCACTGTCCCTGGGGATGTGCGGGCAGAGTTTGTGATCGTCTTTGACAACTCAGACTGCAAACCAGTGAGTGATTTTGCACAAGACTTGCTTCAAAACACTGTAGAAAAACATTTTTAAGTCTTTCTACTTCTGCTCCTCCCAAGAATTAGAAGAGCTTAGAATCCTATATTGGAAACAGGAGGAGGTGGTGAAGGACAGAGATGTTTGTGAACAGTATAAGAAATACAGTGAGGTGCCATGTGATTGTGTTACGTAGTTTGAGGGGAGGTGACTCTGTAAATCATGGCCCTTATTTCTGATGCAGTACAGTTATTAAACCTGCAAATTATCTTAAATTTCTATGGAAATAATCCTGATATTACCACTTTATCAGACATCGTGCTGGAAAACCTTTAATGTCCTGGAAACAAATAGCAGAGTATTCTCCTCTATTCCAACCTATGTAGTTTATTTTTTTCCTGATGCATCAGAACTGGAATTATTTAACATGCAGTAGTGAAACTGATGTGTGAAAGCTGGAAGAGACGACGACTTCAGTTACCACTTCAGCATACTTTGATTCTACACTGCATTGGAAGCCAAATTCTGCCTGGGAACAGTTCACAGTAGCTTGCCAAAAAAAATAAAGAAAAACTTCCAAGCAGCTCAGTAGGCCAATCTTGGCTCTACCCGAGGTCTACAGATGGAGGAGTCTACAGAAGGAGCTGCAGGTGCCTGCTGAAGGCTCCTGTGGGCACCATCTTTCAGAAGCATTTTATCCAGGTGGAGCTGTGTGGTCACTGATGTCACACCTAAGGTCATTAGAGGCTGTCCAGCACTGTGCTGCCTTCACTGTATTTCTGTGCTGGCTAAACAAGCTGCAGTCTCTTGAGTTTCTGAATTAGGGTACTTGAAATATTTCCTTTCAATACCATGGGCAGCACTCTTCCTTCAGGTTCTCTGTCAAAGAAGCCAAACCAAAGTATAATTCTTTTTGCTGGGACACTGTAACATCTAGGTTTGATTTTACAAATTATTTTCATGGTTTTGGCTAATTAAAGAACCTGTTGCCATATGAATAATAAAATATTCTGCTGTAGTTTATAGCAGAAATTGTTGCTAGATGTCTTTGCTAGTGTAGATCAGTAAGCACTGGAGCCTGGCATGGCTGCAGCTGTGGTGTCTGTGCTGACAGCTGTGCTTCAGTGCCATTGGAGCTGCTCTGGACGTGCCCATTTGGGTGCCCAGGCCCAGCCTGGACCTGAGGATCTGTGTGTACGAGCGGCTGTACCAGGAGCGCGTGGTCGTCCAGAGCAGGTGAGCTCCCTGTCCACTCCCAGCTGCCCTCTGCAGCTCTCTCAGATCACTGGGGGATGCCTTGGGATTGCATTGTGCCAGACCCCTCTTGTCATCCTAGGGAGCTGAGGAACACTTTGGGTCTCCCCTTGGCATTGCAGGAGGACATCCTGATTACCAGCCCTCTGAGCCACTGCTGTGGAACTGGGACTTGGGCATCCTGCTGTCCCAGGCTCCCAAGGGCAGCCGTGGCTGTGAAGTACCTGGGTTTGTCCTTCCTTCCTACAGGATCCCCTCTGTTGTGCCTCTTCTGTGGTATAACTGTAGGGTCCCCAGGGAATAGCAGCCCCAGGGAGTTTCATCCTGTGGAGTTTGCACACCAACCATTGGGAAGTTAAGTGTGTCTAAAACCAAGTGCATGCTGGGTGTAATTGATTCAGCCAGGAAATTTTATGTAAGAATTGTTATTTCTCAACTGTTTTAATTGAAGTTCATGGCAGACTTATGATCTGGACAGCAGCCTCAAGCCAACTGTTCTTCACTGAGGAGGTCAATCACTGCTCTTTCCAGGCTTGGGGTGCAATGCTGCATAAATCATGTCAGTCCTTTTGCATTTACTCCAAAATGGGAAGGGTGCAGCATTTCCCAGCCTGTACAGTGGTGCACTGGAGTGACAGGCACCTTGGAAGTACATGGGAAGTGGCCAAACAGCACTTGACAGGAGAAGGAGAACCCAGGGATGCCTGTGTTCCACACCAGGAGTGTGGCAAGACCAGCTGTGTTTGCAGTGATGTACAGATAAGATTTCAGTGTTCTGACTCCAAGAGATTTTCATGCTGTCAGAGTGGGTACATGAACTTTTACTCTCTTCATTGTCTTTGAATTCTGGGTGTCTTCCTTCTGCCTGATGCAGTCACTGTTGAATGCTTATTTTAACAATTTGCATTTCTTAGATCCTATTTAAATAGGATTGGGATGGGTTTGTGGGAGGGTGGGGGAGAGAGTGGTGCTGTAGAAGGCATCCATCCTAAACCTCTTACCAGCATTACAGGCTGCAGAGATTCTTCACAGTTGGAAAGAAATGAGTAAAGCTGTTATCTCAGAAATTCAGCTTACAGATATGACAGGCACAGGTTATGTAAGTGATTTTACTTGGTCTAGATAACCCAGGGATAAAAGTTACAAGTATAGAAGCAGAATAACTCTCCTAAGGAAAACTTAAGATTTCAAGGGGATTCCAAAGATAGAAGCCATCAAATTGCATAGGGCAAAACTCAGAGAAGAACTCTGCTGATCCTTTACCAAATTTCACTAAATTAAGAGCACTTAATAAGGAGTGTGCTGTCCTTAGTACTCTGGCAAATCAAGTCTTTGATTTATCACTCAGTTCTCCATAGCCTGGAAGTATTTCATGTGCAGGAATATGATGCCTCAGCTTGTTATCCCATGAAAGCAGATGGATGTCATGGATCTGGTGTGGTGCAGAGGTTTCTTCCACTAGTAGCTATTGGAATTCTTCTGTAGCATGCATCAGAAAGAGGATTCCTCTTTGTTACATGGTACATGTCAAACCACTTCTCAAACAAAATGATTTTAAACTCCTGAAAATAGCTCTAAATTACTATGAGTCAAGAAGAATTTATGTTAGACTAGGAAGTAGCTATTTTTTAACTGCAGTAGTGAACCACTGGGGAAAGGCCATCTTGCTGAGGTCTGCCTCAGCCCAGTTGAAAAAACTGCTTGTCTAACAGCTGCTGAAATGCCTCAGCTAAGTGAGAACTCAAGTTCAGGTCCAGTAAATGTGAAATTGTATGAGAATAACTTCTAGAACACAGAATCTTTTAATTAAATGTGAGTTAGATACTTAATCCTGCTATTTTGGAATATTCTTGCACATTTCTAATCTCTAACTAGCTGTAGGGGAAAAAAAAAAAAAAAAAACCCAAAACTTGTTACAAGAGAATTCTTTAGGTTTTGGGGGGCAAAGTCTGACCCAGCCCAGAGGGAGATGGTGTGTTGGAGTGGCCAAATTCATTCACATCACTGCCTGTACACACCATTGAGAGCAGCAGTGGGAAGAACTTGCCTGCACCTCAGTGCTGTCCAGTCTGTCTCTAGCCCATAGCCTAAGTAGAAGATGAAGTTTTGAAGTCCAGTTGCTCTGGCACTTGCTCCCCAGCGAGCTCTGTAGAGTTGTGCAATGTTAGCTGCTACTGGTTTGGGTGTGTTTGGTGTTTTTCAGGTCACACAGAACAGGGCAATCAGGAAGCATAAATAAGCAGCGTGAAGGGTGGAAGTGTCTTATCAGAGACCTGTCCACTATAAATCACTTTGAAAAGTGAATTCTTTGGCAGGTTATAATCTGTGGTGATTTAATGAAGTAGTACCTAGTTCTCTTAGAGTGTCAACAGTCAGAAATCATTCCAGGCTCCCAGTGCCACATGCTGTAGCCATTGATTTAGAGCAGACCATCTGGACTGACAGCTTGTGAACCAGTCCAAGAGAAGGAAAATGACAAGCTGAAATATTAGTAAATTGCTTGGCAATTTTGCACTTGGGCATAAAATTCCAAAGCAGGGTATAGTCTGTGGCTGTCACTGCATTATAATGCAGCCAGAATCCAGTAAGCAGGGAGATGTTTCCTCACGTCCCCTACGTAACTCACAGGGCAAAGTGATGGCACGTTTCAGCAGAGGAACTGGCAGCACCAGCTCAGCCACACGGTGACTTCTAGCCCTGTAGAATCCCTGCTGCTGGAGGAGTTACAAGGGATCTGTGAATTCACATCTATCTAAAAAGTCACTGCAATTTTGGGGAGAAAACCGAAATGCAGCAGCACTCCCAGTGCTTTTCTGGCATAAGACAGCCCCCTCTGAGTTTGGGGGTTTCCTACCTGTACAGGCTTAATTTTTGGTATTGGAGGTTGATGTTTTAGGTGTACAATGCTCTTTCAGGTGTTTTTTATTTTTCTGACTACAGGCTGGACCATTAAGTGCTTGTTGGCCACTTAAGCAGCATCTGGACATCCTTGGCCCCACTTAGGGGTCACTGGTCTTCCCTTTTCTGTTTCTCAGACAGAATAACTGATTTTTTTTGTTGCATCACACCCAGCACCAATTGTTAGCTAACCTAGAACCAGCCTTGCACAGAGACAGCTCCTTCTCCATCGTGAGTGGGCTCTGTCAGGGCTGTCAAACACCACCCGAGCCACTCCTATTGAGTCAGACAGAGGGAATCTGTTAGCTGCTATTTGACAAGAATTTGGCTTTGACTTTCCCCTGCAATAACCTACCACTGTGCTGCACTTCAATAGTTATGTTCTACTAAGTTGTGTAATTTGCTTGAAATAGAGCTGGGTTTACTTAATCTTAACATTATAACAATAACAAAACCTTGTTTTCTATATTGAAAAGAGAACACAACTGTGTGATTTTGCTGTAGCAGCTTTACATGCTCATAATTTTCAAAGGAAGCTTGGAATTGTTGTAATCATAAGATAGAGCAGAGGTTCAGGGGTGGGGACACCAAACTCCAAGAGCAAATGCTGCTGAGGTGGCAGCCTCAGAGCCACTTGAGCATGTCTGATCTGTTCACAGAGCAAAAGCCCCACTGCGTTTGAAGTTTGAAGTATGCAAAGAATTGAGGAAGCACATGGAGCTGCTTCCCAGAACAGGCTGCATTCAAGCTCAGTCATCCTTCAGTGTGCAGCTGAGGTTTCTGCCCAGGTAACGTAACAACACTCATCTCTTCAGTATCTTTTTAGTATTTAAGATGGTGTCTGTAGGAGGCTATCAGAGGAAAACCTGAGCAGGTCAGAGCTTCTAATTCCTGACAGTGTAGCAGGCTGGACTTCACGCTGCTGGTGGCAATGCAGGATGAGTCTCCCCCTCTCTTCCCCATAAAAGCTGCCAGATGCTCAAGGAGGAAATGAACTTGGATCACATACCTGTGAGGAAATGCTTGTCCTGTGGTGACAGCAGCAGGGTGAAAGTCCTGGCAGTTGCATTCCTGGTAGGATGCTCCCATTTCTGTGGGGAAGCTATTCTTATACAAGAGAGAGGTTCTCTAGGCAGGTGGCTACTTCATGGATCACTGATCAAATAAATTCTGGACAAGAACTCCTGTGCTTGCTAATTAAGGTAAGAATGGTTGGGTTTCCTGTTCATATCTCTCCTGCCCGTGTACATTTTTCTCCAAAATATGAATGTATAGGTCCTTAATTTCATGTGGTGTCTTATAGAACATCTTCTAAGATGCTAAAGCCTCACCCCAGAGAGCTTCCCTTTTCCATTTCATGATAGATCTACCTATACAAACGTAACTTGGTTACAGAGAAAACAGAATTCTGTCTTCTAAAAATTTAAATTCATGAGCTCTTGTTGACCACTGCTAATTTTTACCTCATTTTTGACATCCTAAAAAAATTGAACAGGGTGTCTCTTTTCAAATACAAAATAAAACTAGACTTTAATAAAATAAAAATAAGGCTTGAATTCTGGTGTACAGCCAAATACTTCAGCAGCTTCTGCCTTGATTGCTGCTGCAGACCTGCTGCTTTTTTGGTCTAGGTTCTCTGCTCCCCTGATGTAAGTGTGTCTGGATTTTAACTGATGTGCTCAGCATCTCTGCATCCCAGACTGAGTCTAATCACCAACAGCAGAACTTCCACCAGGTTAATATTCACAGGACTGAAAGTATTTACAGTGCTTCCAACATCTCAAATCCTATCAGATTACAACAGTAACTGTTATGACATTTTCCAGTTCCTAAACTTCAGATGTTGTAAAGCACTGTTACACTTAGTGGGTAGAAGCATAGCTTGGATTTAGGGCATTAATCTTCCTTTGAAAAAGGAGGAAGCTTCAGAAAGGAGACTTGATGAGATTAAGGCACTTCTGACACAAAGTAAGTATCTGGCTGTTGCAGTTTACAGATCAGATGTAAAGACCTGATGAGCTTGCTGCAGGCTGGAGTACTGCACCAGTGACACACTTCTGTAAATGCTGCCTCCCAGACTTGCTGTGGCAAGCTGTGTCAGTAGAATAGCTGTGTGAAAAACCACACAGCAGTGAAGAGAACCCCTCATTCAGCAATGCTGAGTGAACAGATAGAGGACTGAGGGCTTGGGAAGTTCTCCCAAGTGTTCTGAGCACACCAAAATGCTTGGTCAGATGTTGCAGTACTCATAACTTTCTGAGTGTTTCTTCTGTTTATTTGCAGGCAAATTCTCTCATCTGCTGACTTTCAGAATTCCCAAATACCACATCTTTAAGTTTTTTCTCCATTTGGAGCTACTCCTGCAGAGGCTAGCAACCTAAATCTGATTTCTCTTTTTTGCTTCCTTTTAATTGCTTTTAAGCATGAACATGCCACTTTCAGAGAGCTCTCTGAAGGATTTCAGTATCTTGTCCCCAAGGCATAACAGCTGATTTAGAGTCCACCACTGTCTATGTACAGTGAGAGGGCTTTTTACCCCCTCTGGATTATTTCATGCTATACTAATGTCCTGTGACAAAGGAAAGCTGATACTTTATTCCTGCCTTGTCTTGACCTCCATTCTTATCTTTAAACAAGTCAACAATACCTTTGAAGATCACCTTCTAAAGTCACATCTCAGACTTGCAGCATAAGAGCCAGCAAGATTTCAGATCACCATGGTGACTGAGAGGCTGCTATATTGGTTAACTCTTCTCTAACAATGCATTTAAAAGCTACATGTAATTCCAGTAGTAGTAGTAGGAACAGTATTGCTGTGGAGACCTAATAACAGGAGCCCATTTGCTCTGGTGCTGTAAGACTCTATAAATAGACCAGCAGAGCTAAAAATGGTGCAGCTTTTGTATTGTCCTGGCTCGAAGCTCTGAAATTGAGCTTATGGTACCAAGATGCTTCAGCTACAGAAACTGTATTTGTTATAAATTACTAACCTGGTATCTAACCAGGTGCTGCTGGTCTCCCAGCTTTGTCTCTCTTCATGTCTCTGCTTTGTGGTGCAGTTGGTTCTGCCTGGGGCTGGCTGGTGGTCAGCTACCAGCAGGGTCCAAGGGAAGAGTGGCCCAGGTGGGGCTGTGCTGTGGCTGCAGCAGGGGAGCAGGAGGCTTGTGCTCTAAAGCCAGTTCTAAGCTGTTCAGGATTTTAGATGACTGAGTTGTTCACAGAGGTCTGTGTTTTCCCTGGACTAGAAACCAGTCAAAATATTTTAATGGAACTGAATGTACTCTTTGATTTTTAGGCAATCTCTTCCTGAAGATGCAGGGAGCTACTTTAATGAAGAGACGAGAGTTCTGGAAGTTCCAGTGACAATACTGATTGTGGATAAGGTCAATGATTTTCATGCTGGTTATCAGATTGATGATGGATATAAATTATTTTAGGAAATGTTCACTTAATTGTAGTTGAAGGCCTATGATAATAGGAAAAGGTGCTTCAAGTGATAACACAGATTGGGTAGTTTATTCTTGTGTGTTCACAACACAAAGTTAAATCTTTGCTAGCTAGTGCTCCTCTGCTCCCTAGTCACTTTGTACCAGAGTTATCAGATACCATAGCACAATCTTTCCATCCTGATCTGTACTGCAGATGTAACATATTCTTAGAGTTTACATCTCCTGGAGATGTAGGTGTGATTCCACTCCAGCATATGGAATTTGAGATACAGATATTACTTTTCTAAATTTTGTGTATGGAAGAGACATTTCCTGTGGCTTGGGTTTGGAGAACAATGAGGCTGAAGTTCAAGATAGATAGAATAAATAGAGTAGAATTTTTGCAGTTACCTTTTTGGGATAATATTTCACTTAAATCCTGTCTTTACAGTGCTACAGATGGAGATTTTTATCCTGTGCTTTTGTGTTTGTCTCAGGCTAAAAAAGTTAATTTTACTGTGCATGCAATTGTTACCACTTCTGATCTGGAGATCAGCCCAGCACACATTGACTTTGGATACTGCACCATCTATGAAGCTGTGCAGGCCAATGTCATGCTAACAAACAAATCCATCTTGCCACAGGAGTTTGGATTTGTGGGACTTCCAGAGGTATGTAGTTATCCCCCCACCCCATATTAAAATTTAATTAATACAAAGCCATGTATGAACGTGAGTGCAGATTAGTTTGTACTGGTTCTACTAACAGAATAGCACAGAATCCTTTCAGGCTCACAGGGCACTTACACTACCCAAAGCAGCAGGCTTAGGGCTGTTGCTGTGGCCTTGAGGCTGGGGGATATCCTGCACTTTGCTTCCAAAAGCCTCACCACTGGGTCTTTAAAGCCAGGTGGCCTCATCCCAGCTGCTTAGTGGGAATCCTCCCCTGAACCATGCCTAGGTATTTTTGACTGACTGTAGGTTGATGTGGAAGCTAAATTAATGCCAGGAGCTGCCAGTTTCCTCTGGGCTCAGCCTACTGAATTATCCTTTTTATGAAAAGCTGGCTGTTCAAGCTTCATAATAGCATGATGATCACAGGGTGAAATGGTTTGGCACACTGGAACTCAAGCTAGAGGAACCTGACATTTAGTCAGGCATTCTCCCTTTCTCTGCTGTTTTAGGGATTAAAATCAAGGAATTAGCTAAAAGAAATTGGTTTCTTCAGCATTGTTAAAGCTTTACTTCACAGCATGGCTTTCATGATTAGCTTAAAACATGATGGGAGACATGCTTGAATCATCATCACACACAAACCAATCTATTTTGTAGCTATTGAACTGATGCTGGTCACTGTGGTATCTGCACATCACACAGGAATCAGCTCACCAAAGACAGAGGGACTGTGTGGAGATTTGTATCACATTTCATTCAGTTGTCTATGAAGAATAAACATAATTAGAGAACGGTGATTACTCTAGATGGTAAGAAGCTGGAAAAGAGATTCTACTGAAGCCTGAGTTAATGGATTTTGTGCCTTTCAAGTTACTTTGAGATTACAAATCTGCACATCAGTCAGGCACTAGCCCCTATCTCAGATGAAGGCTTCTCACTAAGAGGTTTCTGTTTTCCTGACACGTCTACATATAAGAGGAAAATTTTCTTATCTTGCCAGTAATGCCCAGTAATTTGAGAATTTAACTAGTAATTTCTTATTTTACTAACAATTTTTATCCTGCCATTTTTAAGTTTGTTGAAATTCAGCCCAATGATGGACTTGGAATTCTCCTTCCCCTTGAAAGCCTGACATTGGACATAACCTTTAAAGCTACCAAGGCAAAAGAGTACAGCTTTGAACTAACCTGCAAATCAGAGATTAATAGGTATGTTAAACTCAGTGGTAGGTAACCTTGAAGTCTAAATGACACTCTAGTTCCACTGTTAAGCTAGTTCAGAATTGAAAATCCCTGCCTGCTTTAAGAGGTAAGGCTGGGATGAAAATGTGAGGCAGGTGGGAGTTCTAGAGTTGACAAGAGTTGCTCAAGGCCTGTTAGTCTCCTCCCTTTACACATCTGTCTTTTCTGAGGTGGCTTTTCCTATCCCACCTGAAATTTGTCCTCGGCACATATCCAAACTGCAGGTTTGCCCCAGGTTGTCTTAATCTGCCATGTTCCACTTGCTTTTTCAGCAGAATGACTGAAGTTGGGTTTTTTTCTTTTGTAAAAATGCCTCATACACTAAGCTAATGCTACTAAAATAATAATGGCATAAACTTTGATTTGACTGGATGTACTTGCAGAAGTTCACAGAGGAAGAATCCAAGCAGGGACTCTAGCCAATTGTGCATTAAAAATAGATAGTATTATTGTTCATCTTTAGGCAAAATTCCCATTGCAAGCTTGAAATTCTGCTTAAATAGGGACCACAGGATTAGTTCCTTATTTTCCGGGCTGATTAGGAGACTATTTTATGCTGAGACAATTTATCATGTGTTTATTTTTAGACAATTCAAGCTGTCATGCAGAGCAGTTGGAGTCCACCCACCTCTTGAATTGTCTCATTCCTTAGTTCAGTTTGCTGCAACAGCTTTAAATGATGTGTCTACAGCAAGACTGTATGTGATGAATCCCCATGTGAGTGTCAGCCACCTTACTCATGCTGCCCCGAGAATTGGCAGTGGGGAAGTTGCCCCTGTTGGGCCCACTTCGTTTGAATTCCACGTGCCAGCAGACTGCCCAGTGACAATTACACCTTCTGTTGGAACTGTGTTGCCTGGGAAGGTAAATCCACTTCAAACATCAAGTGCTCTGCCAAATCTTTTGATAATTTGCATCCCTGCAAATGCTGTCACTTGTAAATGAAAGCTCAAAATGTAGATTATATAGCTGGAATATTTTGTATTGCTGGAAATAATGTTTTAAATTAGGCATGTGGGGTTAACCACGAAATCTGGCTAATGCTTTATGGGAGCTTTTACCCAGACTGTTCTTTCTCTAGTGTTGTCATTGGGATTTACTTGAAGAATGTTTAAATAGCAAAAATACTGGCCATGAAAACCAGCTCACTGTAACATAATGGACTTCCAAAAAAGCTGCAGGTGACCTTAGCCTTAGGATCCTCGTATTCACTTGGAAAAAACTGCATTTTATTTGTTAATGTTTTTGCTGTCATGTACATGTGCTCCTCTTGAGCACTGGGGGTGTAACACATGCATAAGGACTGAATTTTGCCCATGGTTCTTGTCATGCTCTCACTCCCAGAAAAGCTTGATTCAAGTGTCCTTCAGACCAACTCTGTCAGATCAGCTAATCAGAGAAGAGGCAGTTCGGAGGCTTTCTGGAGCAGCTGCAACAGGGCCAGAAATACAAGTAAGGAATGCTGAGAACTAGCACGTGCTGCTGGTCGGTTCCTTCCAGATACTCATTTCTCTGGGTGGTATTTTTATCATAAAATTATTTGCCTATTAACAAAGCCCAAACTCATCATCCATGTAACACCTGCCTGTAAAGGAAAAGAGTATGACTCTATTGTTGCACTTAATGTGTAGTCTGTTACTGAGCAATAATTTACCTTCCTGATAACAATTTCAAAAGTATTCCTAGAGGAATTTCTTGAAAATGTTAAATGCAAGTGCTACTAAAAAGAAAAGGTCTCTACACTTGCAGATGTACAGCATACATGGGCTTTACATGCAATCCTGGGGGTAAGTTAAATTGTGTGAGCACTTATGGTTGTCTTTTATTATGAAATATGTAGGTAAAATTCCCATGAGAGACAGTCTTTTACTCCTCTGCTCCAATAGGGGAACCTGATTTTTTAAGCTAGGGCAAAATATGTCCATTTCAACTTAATTTTACATTTTTAGGAATGTATGAAGTAACCACTGTGTCTGTGGCTTGTTACCATAATCTCCCTGCTGTTACCTTGCTCCTCTGTCTCTTAGGGCCAGGGACTGTGTGTTTGTAAATAGGCCTGGACTGGATTGCCAGTGATCACCTCAGTGTGTGATGTCTCTGGGTGTGTATTTGCAGAAACTGAAGGAAGATGAAAAGAGAAAGGGGAAGAGATCAAGCATTTCCATTCCCAGACAGCAGTCTTCCAGGCAGCTTGTGAGGGATGGAGGCAGGAAACCCTCAACCTCCTGGAGTAGTTCTGAGCCACCAACGTTCAAAGAGCTAACCCCTGAGTGAGTCAGCAAGAGCACCTCGTACTGAGTCCACAGCGTTCTCTTTGGGTGCTGTAATAAACCTACAGAAACCTACAGGCAGACAGGCAGCCAAGCATAGAGAAGAAACAGCTTCAGCAGTGTTGCAAAGGCTGTTTCCAAAATTAGTGCTGCTTTTAAGCCACGCAGCTGTACCCTCTCATGTCAGGCAAAGAATCCCTTTATGCATCAGAGGGATTGAAGACTTCAAAGAATCCATCAGAAAGCACGAGATGTGGCTGTATGGGTAAATTTGGCTGAACCAACAAGGGTGTTATTTTCAAGAGCAACTAGAAGGCTGAACTTAGTTACTAAAAGAAACAACTAATATAGTTCTGAATAGGTCTGACAGAGCTGAATACGTTCAGCCCAGGTGGAAACCCTCTGATGGCCCATATCTGTGGGCTTGGGTTAATTTTTTAACTTTTTTTGAGGGCTTACATAGTCCATCATATCAGTCATGGTCATCTTCAGTGCTGGAAATGTAACAGTGTTGTAAAATGTATGTTTTAAATAGTCATTTTACAAATGTGTCCCTCAGTGAGAATTAACATTAACAGCATGTGCAATCTAGAAATTTGGACATTGAGGTGCAAAATCTGATGCTTGAGGTCCCTTGTTTAGCACATAATTCAACTTTTTGGAACCACACTTCTGCCTAATCTGAGGAATTTAGAAGTCATTGGAAGTAAATGCACACTGAAATGCCAGGCACATGGCTGTGTGAGACCTGAGACACCTCGTGTTCATTGCAATCCACTAATTATTTTTAAGTGCTTTCAGTACAGGTCATAAAAACAAGATTTATATTTAGCTCTCTCACTTAGTAAGACAATTCTTATTCCTGGATTTTCTAGCTCTGATGCTTACCTGGCAGCCCAGGCTTCCCTGATGAGGGATTTCAGTGGGAGGTTTGAAAGGTTCATCATACCATGCTTTGTTGCAAGCGGGCACATCGATGAAAAGAGAGGCTCTGAAACCCTAAGCTGCAGGTATTTGCAATTCATGAGAGAATTTGAGGGGGAAATGGTGGGCATGTTCTTTTATTCATCTGGAGAGGAAATTTGTTTTCTGATCTTAATTACTTCATAGGTCAGTGGTAGAAACTCATGCTTACAACCCACTAGTTGGATAAGAATCAAACTTGTGAATATCACAGCAGCTTAAAGAATAATTGTGGGAAAAATTTAAGGCAGATGTAGTTCCACTTTCTGCTTAGGTATACACAAAGTCAGCCACCAGAAACTAGCTATTGTCCTGTAATACCAATTTAATGGTATCCTGTGATGTGACTGAATAAGAACAGATTAGGTTTTGATTTTGTCTGATCCAAGAGCAAATATCTTTCACTGTCTCTCTAGCCCTTACAACACCCTGTA
>NW_008600949.1:0-26975 GCF_000691845.1 Merops nubicus
CTCCTCTCTTTACTGGCCAGTCTCCTCAGGATGTTGGGAGGTGGCTGGTGGTTCTCAGATGTCCCACGTGAGCTCTGCAGCAGCCATGCTGGCTGAAGGACACCAAGGCTCTGCATTCCTACGGCTCAGTCAGGGAAACAAAACTTGTCCTAAGATGATTCAATTAGCTAGGCATGCTTAGTTTTCTTTAGTAATGGTAGGCTTGTTTTCCCCAATAAGGTCAAATGTTAAGGCCTGTTTGGTTTTGTGGCTGTGCTCTTTAGTGTATTTGGAATCCATTACCATGCATGAGGTGTTTGTGCTGGAAACAGGCCAGCTGAAGGCTCTTTGTGAAGCGAAACACCCGTCCTGTTTTCTCCTTTTGTTAAGTTAGCATGGTTCCAACAGCTCTTTGGCCAGCAGAAGGTCCATCTGCAAGACATTCAGGTCTAAGGTGCTTTGGTGTTGGTACCTAAATACCTTTATGGTTGGATTCCTCTTTCTGAGAACCCAAGCAGGTGGCAGTTCTGTGCAGAGAATCACTCGTCTCCATCCCAGCCCCACTTGAGTGGGGGGCCAAGAGATCATATCCACTAGGCAATGCAACCACAAGGGCTTCATTCTGAAGATCACAGACTCATCCAATGATTTGGGCTGGAGGGGACCTTTGAAGGCCATCTAGTCTAGGCTGCAAGACAGAGCAAGCTGGGGAGGACGCGGGGCTGTAACCAGGCTGGTGGGTTGCCCGGGCACAGCAAGGCAGTGGCAGTGGCCTTTGGGCCCCACTACCCCGTGGCAGGCGTGTCCCTGGTGTGCACAGGCAGCCCAGGGGCCAGAACAGAAGCTGATGTGGAAGTTGTGCCTCTTTGCACAACAGAAGTGGTGTTTTTATTGGACCCCAGGCAGTTTTGCTCCACCAACGAACCGAGGGGGTGGTTCAGAAACGGTCTTTGACCCTTAGAGGTTTAAATTGTGGTTTTCTCTCTTTGTTCACCCCCACGCCTATAATCACCTGGGACTCTTATTTACAGCATTTCAGGAGCAAGAGCTCACACACCTAATGCTGATTAATTCTGCTGGACTGGGTAACTGGCTCCCCTGTGGATATCCTGTTTTCCTGTGAATCATTGTTCCTCCTTGAGACATCCTCCAACTCAGATCAAAGATCCAGAATGTATTAGATATGAAGACATCAGACAGCTCAAGCAGATTAGAAAAGACACACGTGAAGAAATGCAGCCCAGCTTCTCCCTCCAGTCCAGCTTAAAGCTGGCACGGAGAATAGAATCCAAAGCACTTGTTATAAAAGAAACAGTAGGAAGACAAAAAGGAGAGAGACTTTGGAAATTTAGTTCACCCAGAGCCTTCTACAAATTACCATTTCTAAGTGTTTTTTGCACTTACTTAGTTCTCCCTTGCAGTTGGAAACTCTTCAGGGTGTTGGGAACTCTTCAGCTCCTCATCGGATGGAAAATGATGCCCGGAAGCATCAGTGGAGGACTTGGTACCAGCCATTTAAGCCTTGAGCCTTTCCTACAAACACACCAATTAAAGGAGCATGAAACACGTGGTGTTGTTTTTCCTAAGCTTGTGCTGCCCGTTGTGGTTCTGGTGGGTTTATTCCATTTTCCACTTAGCTGTATGAGCAACGGAAAAGGCTCAGGACCAGCAAAATGCCCAAACCTAAGGTCAGGAGGTCAAACGAGATTATCTTAACAGTCTTCTCCCTTTGCAATCCTTGAACCCAGGTTTTTATCTGATAAAGGAGCCAAAGTCTTTATTTCAGCAGCGTTTGATCTTGGAGATTGCACAAATAATTAGTCTTTTAAGATTCAGAACTTTTTTAAAAATAGAATCTTAAACTCTCCTTTTAATGGATGCCTTTTAATCCTTGTGTTGAAGAGTAAGAGTCATGTTTGACCTAAGACCACAGGCAATGTGTTTGGATAGCCAGAGAGACCTTTTTTATGGGAGTGTTGGAACAATATATTGTGTCTTTTCAAGAAGCTGTTCTCCAGTCAGTGAAACCAGCTGAATGAAGGGCCAAAGGACTGTCCTTTTTCTGTCAGTAAGCTCATATAAAAGGAAGAGAAAATGTGCTGCTCTAACATCTTAGAGTAGACTCTATCAGGCTTTTAGCCCTAAATTTCTAACTCTCCTATTGGCCTTCTGCCCTTGGGAGGGAAAAGAAACACTTTTCACCTTATGCACTGTGGACACTGACGTGAAAGCAGTGGAGGAAAGAACACCCATCAGGAATGCAAAACCCTCAGAGCTGCAGATTCATCATCAGTCAGGTTCTGGCAGAATTAAGAGTGGGGATTTTTACCCAGTCTATAGTTTGTCCAAGTCTCCAGGTGGGGTTCAGCTCTTTATGTTTTCTTTGAGGAGAAATGTCAGCAAGGTCCAATGCCGAGTTGTCCTCTGTCTCCAAATAAACCCTGGGAGTATCAGCATGTGGCACAGTTATTAGAGGCATGTGATCTGAGCCCAAAATTGGCCCCTTGCTCATCTTCCTCAGCTGGGGCAGCCATCAGGGCCACCACAGCCACCCCAGGGAGGTGGGTTTGCAATAGCATGACAAAGATTCACCTTCTGCATAGCGACAGCAACCTCCTTGTCCAGTCCTGAGGACAAAATCCTTTTGTTTTTCATAATCTGTGGTATTTGTGTTGCTCTCCTGGCTTTCCCCCCTTTAATTAGACCCATGTATGCAATGCAGTGGAACTAACGATGGGCACCCTCGTTTTCCAGTGTTTGAGAGGCAGAGGAGGGGGCAGTGGTTGGTCTGCCCAGGTGTGAAGCAGTCTGGAGGTGCCAGGCTCTGTGTGATAGACCTTGGCAGTTCCCTGGGCGTGCAGGTGCTACAGCTGCTGCTTTGCCTGCCCCACTCTCCCCCTGTCAGTGCTGAGGGAGCTGAAGGCTGCTGGCTCTCTAACCAGGGGCTAGCCAGTGCCTCGAGAGAGCTCAGGCTGCCACTTCATCCTCCTCAGGACCCTTTATTCAGCTCATTTTGGAGGGCCAGGACTTCACTTGAGGATCTTTAAGGCTGGAGCACAGAGAGTATCTTACAGCAGAGCATGGGTATCTCTGCCACAAAGGGGATTGCAGTTAATGGCACTGGAAAGGGATTTCTGAGGGGTTTTTTTTTCAACCTGACATGGCTCCTTCAAGCAAATTAAAGCCTGATCCATTTGCATTTCTACGTATCATTAACCCAAACACCTACTGCAGGGCCTAAAGCTCGTGTCTGCTGGCAGGACTAACCCTGCTAATGTGCTCTTCCTAATGCACTGGGGGGGTCTGGAGTCTCTCCTTTTGAAGCTGACTTCTCTGTTTTGACTAATTGCTCCCGGTAGCAGTTAATAGCATTTTGCAAAGGCACTTCAGCTGCTGACAGCAGACTGATGGAAGGAAGGGACACAGTTCACTTTTCCAAAGGGAGCATCAGGAAACCCATTACCAGCTTCATTAATCTGTTAATAATAAAATTAAAGTACAAATAAAACGTGACAAATTGGGTTCTGTTGTGAAAGTCACTTTACCAGGAGGCTCTGAGTAAAGGTCAAAACAGACTCTGATTTCTGCTGTGTTTTAATGGTGGAATCAGAGGAGAGCATTGTAAAAACACTGTAATTAATGTGGTGATACTATAATTGTCCCCAAACGATACAGAAAGAGTTTGACAAGTGATTTTTTTCTGTGTTGTTTTTTTTTTTTCCTTCCATTTACAAATCCTGGAACATAAAGCTTTGTCACACAACGTTTGAGTGCTAATCCAGTCTCACAGGAAGCTTTCAATAATGTAGGTACAGTAGATACACAGACTGACTTTTACTGCTCCTGCTACCTCAGCTGAAACTCAAAGTTTACCCAGCACATGGGCAAAAGGGAGAAGAAAAGCCCTGCAGGGGCAGATCTTCTAGCAGCAGCCACAGAAATGAGCCTGATACTGGAAACAGGCTTCATGGAAGAGTCAAGAAGCCAGATCAGACATCTCTTTTCTGGCAAGGATGGGGTTGGCTTGCCAGGAGACCTTGTTTAATATGAAAAGTGTATAAAATCAGCCTGCTGACCACCCCTGGTTTTTCAGGGTAATCCCCCAAGCCTTCTGCATCACCAACATCAACCTTCCCAGCCACGTGCTGGGTTAGCAGGATGTCTTAGTCTAACCCCTACACTTAAATAATCCTCCTGCTGGCATCTTCACCTAATACCACAGAAACAAAACTGCTAATAATGAGACCGACTCCAGCCTTGGGAAGAGATAAACACCCAATTTATCCAAGTTCCTGCTTATTCCAGTTGAGCAATTGCCCCAGAAGCAATCGGTGGCAGAGCAGCTGCAAGGAATTGAGGGTTCCTGCAGCCTGGCAGAGGGGGAGTCTGCTGGGAGCACCTGAACCAAAGGCACCCTTGGTAAAGAACCCAGCCAGGCAAACAAAGAGCTGCACATCTTCATGTGAAGGGCTGGAAGAGAATGGCTCATTGAGTCAGGCAGGATGACTGTATGGAAAACTAATAGCTCCATTTTAGAAGTCAGCAGGAGGAAAAGGAGAAGGCTGTCCTCTGGGTTTGTGAAGCTCATTTTAGAGGTAATCTCCAGACCTGAAAAGAATTCCAGTTTGAGAAGCAGCATGTGGGGTTGGTTACATCAGGCAAGAAGCAAGGGGAGGATGAAGAGGACTGGAAGGAGGACATGCCTGTCCCCTGCTCTGTGAGAAGAGTTTGCAGTGGCCTGTAGGGTGTGTGAACAGGGTGCTGAGGACTTGCCCCAGTGCTGATGGGGGCCTGGAGCAGATGCCAGTCAGTGGGAAAAGACCAATAGACTGGGAATGGGATCTAAAGAGGGCTCAGAGGCCAGGAACTGTGTGGGTGGTGAGGTGAGCTGTTAAGCAGAGGGGCAGAGCAGGGGAGGGCGAGAGGGGAGCAAGGAAGCAGCCTGCTATGGATGGAGCAACCTTTCATCAGCACAGTGAAAGGTTTGCTCAGAGAAAGGAGCAGGAGAGAGGCTCACACAGAGGAGCAGATCTTTGCCACAGCACACAGCAAGAGTCCTTTTTGTGCTCAGCCTGGCTTCAGCTGCCTGCTTCAGGCTCTGTTTCACATTTAAGATCTATTTGCTGCTAGTGCTACGTCAGATCTCTAATTCTTGTTCTAGTGATCCGAGCTCTACAAGTGCAGCTCTCAGTCCATCTCAGTTTGGGTTCATGCCCAAGTTGTCCATGCCTGGGGGAAGACTTTGGGCAAAGTGATGAGAGACAGGTCCAGGACTGCAGCTCCTTTGGGAGCTGGCAGTTTCCTGACTTGGATTTAGTTAGTTGAGAACTCTGCTGCCTTCCATCTGCTCAGCCAAAGCTCACAGAGCACGGCTCCTGCTCACAGATTGCAATTTCTTACCTCCTTGTTCCCTTTGCCTATCACTAGTCCTTGTCCTAGCCTCCTGAAATGGGTCTCTCTCCTGCAGTGTTTGTACAAGGAGGGCAAGTGCCACTTGGTTTCTCTCTTTCCTTCTGCTTGTACCACTTCTGTCCAGCCTGACTGCCCAGACACAGCTCCTGTAGCCCAGTCAGGACAGTGTAACTGCAGGATCAGCATCTGCTCTAAGTAATTCCAGCTCTTTGTTTTCATTCTTAAAAGGCTGCCATTGTAATAGCAGAACTCTGGCCTTGATTTTTGGAGTGCCTCTGCTCTTTTGAACAGCTCTGTTGAAGAATGTCAGAATGTCAAGAACACACAGGATGAGCTACAACCAACCCCAGAGAAATCTGGCATCTATTGCTTTAACAGTTTCATTGCCACCTCTTTCTCCTCCAACTGTCAGTGTTGACTAAAAGGCATTTTAAATCAAGGTTTATATATCCTGTCACCCTCTAAAATACATTTCTCCATAAAGATTAAAGAAGATGCCAAGGAAAAACCTCTGACTTTGTGTTCAAATCCTCATCGCTCATGACCAACAGTGCTGAACTTCATGTTTTGTTGTCTTTTCAGGACAGTAAGAGAGCACATGTCCTATTCTCCATGAAGGGTTGGGATTTGTATAAACAAAGAACAGAAACATTTATTTAATGTTGAAAAATTAAGGATCAGAGTGTCTACTTAGAGAGTTAATTGCTTTTTTGGTGTTTTCTTTGTTTTTTTAGCAGTGGCAGTGTCTCATGGAGAGACAAGAGTTGAAGTCCCACAGCCCCAAGCACAAAGGAAAGGGCAGGCCCAGGGTGGCATCCCAGAGCCCACATTGTTGGGCATCTCCACAGCAGCCAGAAGGGTCCAAGTTCAAAACATCAGATTGTGGGTTGAGGCCAGGGTCAAAATAGTCCCTGGCCAAGCAGGAGCAGAGCTGCAGCCAGAGCAGGAGGGGCTGAGCAGCAGAGCCTCGATGTTCAAGCTGAGGATTCACATGCAGAGCTGTTGTGCCAGGCTCATGGACAGAAACACTCAAACATTCCCTCTCTAAACAGCTGCTCTCTCTCCTTTGAGAAGCTCTTCTTCAGCTCTCCAAGGCTTCTCACAGTAAAAGAGAATAGGAAATAAATATGCTTTTAGCAAAAAAATAGTAGCCTGCTCAAGGAAGAGCAGAGAGAGGTAGTTTGGAGAAACCAAGCTATTAAAGGAAGAGCCCAAAAAAAGGAATATTTGGGCTTTATTTGTTTTTTTAAGAGTGGAGGAAGGGGCTATTCAAGCTGGTAAAGAACAAAGCAGAAGCAAAGAGCCAAAGCTGGAAGCTTAAATGAGATTTGTGCATTGTTGCAAAGAGAGAAGGGACGTGAGGATCCACAGCAAACATGAGAACAGTTTAAGATGGGATGTTCCCCATTCCTTTCAGCCTTATGTCAATATTTGGATAACTTTCTCCACGGCTCAATCAGATCTTCTGAGCTTGAAGCAGAATTTGTTGAATGAGACTCTTTGGCCTGTGTCAAAGAAAAGATAGAGAGTCCTAATGCTCCCTGTGGTTGTAAAATTTATGAGCATATGAATTTATGGGACTGGAGTTTATTTTTAAGATCTCAGCCTCTGCCTGGTTGCCTGGCAGGGGGAGGAGGACACATTACCTGAAGGTATGTGTGTTGGACACAGCCATTGCTGCTCTCAGGGCACTCAGTCTGTCACCAGCATCCTCAGCTGAGAGCTGGACCCACATGAGCATTTTCAACACGTTTTCTAGGGGAGAGTTTCTATCCTAAAGTCCAAGCCTGAAACCTGCCATGATTTATGGGCTTGGCACACTACAAGGAGTGCCACGGAGAGACTGGGGAGATGGTCACCACGTCAATTGCAATCCATAAAATTGGGTGTATATCAAGTCAAAGGGACAAGTCACTGCTGCTAAGAGTAAAACTCAGCAACGTGAGTGAGTCGTTGAAGTGTCAGGGCCCAGAAGGATTAGAAAAAGTCCAGAAAATACCAGTGAGCTCTGGTTTGCAGAAAAGTCCAGAAGAGAAAATACCAGTGAGCTCTGGTTTGCAGTTGGGAGCACTGCAGTCTCTTACCCAGTTTTACAACACAGGTTATACCTTGATGCTGGAGGTGTAAGGGGAGATTTACCATGAGACAAGATATTAAAGCTGATGGATGGGGTTTTCTCTCTGCCAATGGAAGGTGGTATCTCCCAGGCTTGGCAGGAGCTCCCAGGCAGCACCACAAAGCTATCAGCTGGGGTATGATGGCCTGAAATGCCACCATCCTTGTGCCTGGAAGAGCAAAGGTGTCACCAGAGCCAGGAGTGTGGCCAGGGGATGGGATGAAAGGTGGGTCCACTTGGGTGAAGAGCCTGGGGGTCAGCAAGTGGAGAGTCCAGAGGGCAGGAAATCAAGCCCTCGTGTTTCCAGGGAAGCAGGACTTGATAAGCACTCTCTGTAAGCAAGGTCACACCAGAGACAGATGTGCATTTACAGACACGGAGCTCTGCCTCAACTGTCTCCCCTTAAGAAGGAAGAGAACCAGCCAGGACCCCAGATTAGCAAGTGCTTTGGCAGCCCAACGGCTGCAAGGAACATATGGCTGGGATCCAACTAGTAATTCTTTGTCAGGACCAGGAGACCATCCCTAATGGGATTCTCTCCCCCCTCCTTCCTCCCCTGCCCTCTCCTCTTACACTTGTTAGTCTTAATTTCGTTTTAGCTATAAGGGTCTCAGCTCCTGACATTTCCTCATGTCTTCCCTAATTAAACCTATGTTTATGACATTAAATATATTCCCTGTGCATTGGTATCAAGCAATTGCTTTCAAAAGCTAATCTTCCCCTTTCTGTTATTACCCCTTTATTTCTTGTGCTAGTTTTCTTGGTGAGTTATATGAGGATGAAATTACTGCTATTTTTCTTGAAGTTTCCCTGAGGAACCTTGTCAAAAGGAACAGTCCTTTCCCCCAGCTTTCCTATCCACACTGAGCAGAAATAAAACAAAATAATTAAATGGCTCCTGAAAGAATTCAGTGCCTAAAACCCTGGGGAAAAATAATGGTTCCATCCCTACCGTTGTGAAAGCCTTTACTGCAGCACATGTTTCTGTTCTGCAGAGGGTCTCTTGGTGTCACCACCACCACCACCATCAGAGCTGAGTGCTTTCCAGGCGTGCAGTTAAGTGGCTTCTGTTTGTTCTCACAGCCTCTCCCCGCTGGGAGAAACCTGTGTGGTGGAGAGCCTTGTTCTGGAAGGATGTTGCTTTTGTTTGAGGCATGTTTGGATTCTTGTTTTTAGTATACTTGTTGTCATCTGTGGCTGTTAAAGCAGTTTGGTGGCACTCAGGGAGCCCCGCGTGCCTCTTAGCTGCCCCTTCTCCTCAGTGCTTTGCTCTTTGAAAGGAGACTGAGGGGAGAAAAAGAGTGTTTGGAAAGTTTTTCTCAAGTTAGCAAGAAGAGGCTGAATTTCACACGAGCGACCCACATCATCTGTGCCCATGAAGCAGCAGGATGAATAAAGTCCTGGCTCACTCCCATGTGCAGGACTCCCCTGCATCCCCCCCAAGTTATGGTTACCACAGCTCTGAGCACGCTGCTGCACAGAAACCCTGAACTCCCTTTGTCTGGTTTTTCTTCCCTTACAGAGCACATGAGGCCTCCTGGACTTTGGAATCTGCCCTTCTCTGGGATCAAACACTCCGGGGCTGCTCAGCACTCGGGCTCATCCGTTGCCCCCGCTGCTTCTCAGAGAGTGAGACTGAATGGGCTGAGTCCTGCACAACACCCAGCTCTGGCACTGCTTCAGCAAACCACTCCTGCAAGGGTTTCAATTTTAACCACCCAGAGGAGCTGAGTCACTGAGGTTAATGGGACCCGTGCTGGGAGCATCTTCCCCGACCCCGCGGCCTGACCCGCTGCCTCCCCTCTGGCTGCCCTAACTTGGGGGTGACCTCAGCACTTGTTTTGTTTGTCCTGGAGCTCAATGAGGACGTGGGGACTTTGCTGGACCTGCCTGACCACGCCTGGCCCTCAAGTTCAGGTCTCTGCAGAGCAGCCAGCAGGGAACAGCAGATGGGTGGGATCGGCTCCATGATCTTCTCCATGGCAGCCAACCAGCTTGGCCATGAACCCTTTCAGATACATACAACATGGGCAGCCTCCTGGGACAGCCCCTCCTTTCTCACCCACTACATTCTCTGAGGGGTTTTTTTGCCTTGCAAAGGGGTTTTGTGGCGCAGAGAGGGGAGGCTGGCACCATGTTCTGAGGGCTGGAGCAGCTCTCCTACAAGGACAGACTGAGAGAGTTGGGGCTGTTCAGTCTGGAGAAGAGAAGGCTCCGAGGTGACCTTATTGTGGCCTTCCAGTATCTTAAGGGGGCCTACAAGAAAGCTGGGGAGGGACTTTTTAGGATATAGGGTAGTGACAGGAGTATGGGGAATGGGGCAAAGCTGGCAGTGGGCAGATTCAGGCTGGACATGAGGAAGAAGTTCTTCCCCAGGAGAGTGGTGAGACTCTGGAATGGGTTGCCCAGGGAGGTGGTTGAGGCCCCATCCCTGGGGGTCTTTAAGGCCAGGCTGGATGAGGCTCTGGGCAGCCTGATCTAGTGGGAGGTGTCCCTGCTCATGGCAGAGGGGTTGGAACTGGGGGATCCTTGTGGTCCCTTCCAACCCTGACAGATTCTGATCTGTTTTAGCAGAGGACTTTAGAGCCCTAATGGCTCAATGGTTGGACTTGATCTTGGAGGTCCCTTCCAACCTAAAGGATTCTATGATTCTATGTTTGGGTACTTGGGTTTATGGAGAGCTGGACCTCCATGGTTTCCTCCAGTGACATGCTGTACCAGTGAAAGGAGAAGCCACTGTCCCCTGGGCAATGCCTGTGGCATGAGCAGGGGCTCTCTTGAGTTCTCTGCTCTGTATAGAAACAACAAAATTCATCTGAGGCACCATCACTCACAAAACATAAACCTTCAGAGGCAGCCAAAATTGACCCATCCTTTTTCTTGAGGGGGGAAAAAGCTCCAGTGGTCCCAATTACTCTGCTCACTAGAAAAAATATTTTCATGTAATGACCTCAGCAGGGAGCAAGCAGCTCCTTTTGTGTATTAAATTAAAACCTCTGGGGGGACATTAGGCCCTGTAATTCGTATTTCTCAGACGCAATTTCAGTCTTTCATCAAAAAAACCCACTCCTAATAACTGAGCTCTGTGATACCCAGAAGATTCATTTTCATGTGAAGGATGAAAATCGCCAGCAACATGTTAACAAATTCCACAGGGAGACCAATTGTAATGATAAAAATAATCTGACGTGGGCATGAATTTGCAAATATGTTGCTTTATGGATTGCTGAGGAGGAAAAGGCTGCCTGAAACTCTTCCTTTATGTTAAGATAGAGGTGGGGGAAAACTCCCTAGCCTGCTCATTAAGGACAGAGTACATGAGCAGTTTCCAGAGGCCCAAAATGCTGCATCTCTCTATCTTATTTAAAAAAATCTCATGTCCCAGGAAGACTGCTTGCATAAGTTGTCATCACTTCTGCTGCATTAAATTGACTGTGGAAAGGAGAGGTCTGCACGAGTGACAGCTTTCACATACTGGTAACTGCAGAGAACACAGTTTCCTGTGCAAATAACTGCTGCTGGATAAAACCTCACGTTTTGAGGAGCACATGTATAATTTCCAAGGTTTTGGGGCGCTTCCAAGAATTGCCTGGGAGTGTAGGAGAGCCCTGAGCCTCAAGATGCTTCCTCCACCTACATCCTGGGAGAGCACTGGTATGTTGGAAAATGTCAGCAAGAAATGAGCCTCAGACACCACTGAGCCCCTGGGGTGGGTAAGCATTTTCTGGTGGGAAAAGCACCATGCCTGCCCCTCCAGCTGGAAGCTTTCTCTCACACCATGGCCTATTGAAGCACCCTGATGGGTGCATGCTTCTGCAGTGGGTCCCCTCCCCAGGAGCAGCAGAGCCTCTGGCAGGACTCTCAGCAACATCACCCAGAGCTTGGGATGTTCCTGAGCAGCCACCCTCTGAATGGAAAGCTGCAGGCTGAGAGTCCAGCTCAGGGAGAGGGAGGTTTGGGCTGGGTGGAAAGAGGGAGATGGGAGAATAGAGGAAAATACAATTTCTTCTCAAAATCATTTCTTGAGATAACAGATGCAGTCTTTGCACTCCATTGCAGTTCAAGAGACAGTAAAACATCTGCCAGTCTCAGAGGAGGATGGTGAGTGGCTTTGCCAGTATATTAGCAGCTTTGCCTAAAATAATTTTAGTTCTGTTTTTAAGCAGAAGAACTGTTTGAGCAGGATTCATCATCTGTTGTTGAAACATTTTCCACTCCAGCCCTTGGTTTTTGCAATCCCTAGATATTTACTGCTATCAAAGGAACACATGAAAAGATGTTTATCAGTGCCTTCCAAAACATATTTTGTTACGTACAAATGCTTTAGCTGATTTTTTTTTTTCATTTAATCATTTATAAATAAGCAAACTAAGACCTAGTGCCATGGTACACACACAAACCATGTGTACATCAGGTACTAATTTTCAGCATGCTTGATTTGTCAAAAAAAAAAAGGAGCAGAATAAGGTTCCTGAGCCCTGGTTAGTAGGAAATCAGACTGAAGCAGAGTACAGCTCTAGTGGCCTAAGAAAAGCAGGACAGGAGATCAGGCCTGTGTTATCTATTTTCCTGATGGAGCTGTGAAGGGCAGAGCCTGCACAGGAGATATGGCTGAGAGATCTTCCAGCTACACTAGAAAAATTACCTGGAGTAGACAAAGCTGCAGGGCATGGGCTGCAGCTTACAGGTACAGCTTATTCTGCTGAGATCAGTTATACTGGCAAAAAAAAAATGATTGTAGCTCAGCTAAAAGTCTTTTCCAGAGATAGTATAAACTGAGAAGACCTCAGTCTGTAGGTCCACAGGTATGGCCACAGCTCCCATGGCACAGTATCCTGTGGATACCTTAATGCTGGGTTTATACAACTCATTTTAGGCAGAGCTGATCAACAGGCTGCTCTTCCTCTCCTTCCCTCCAGCTCCCTCCACCAGCTTGCACCAAGGAACAAGCCCAAAGACCAAGAAGGGGGGGAACTGGCAGGAAAAAAAAAAAGGCCCAGTGTGTTGTATAAGAATTTCTTTGTAAGCAAGACTATTAAAAGGATGAAAATTGATTCATAATGAATTCAGGAGCCTCCCTCTACATATTTTAACTGCTTGGTGTTGCCTCACTGGAGAGGCACTCCAGGCTCACTAATGCACCTTGTTACACCAGCAAAGCACTCCAGCATTGATTTTTCTCTTGCAGAGGACTATGAATCAACAGGATTTAAGCAACTCTATGGCTGAGAGTAATGAACCAGCTCCTGAGAGTTTAGCCAAGCCCAGGAACTTTCTGGACAGGGGCAGTTTTGTATCGGTGCTTTTAATTACATTTGAAGGCATGGATGGTCCTTTAATGTTTAATTATAGTTTTAAGAGGTGGCTCTATTGAAAAACAGTTATATCATGAGGATGTGTGCAGAAGCTCACAGAAAAGCAATTTGGGGGTTTTATTCCTCTGCAGCCTTGGCTTGAATGAGCAGATCTGCTTTCACTAGAAGGGCAGAGGGGCGAACACATGATCTGCCAAGTGGTACCAGCAGCAGCAGGCTCCACACATCCCAGGGCTTTCCCATCAGCAGGGCTGAGCAGGAGCTGCTCCAAGGCACCCAGCACCTGCCTGTGGTGCAATACTCCTTCCTGGAGGTGAGAGGGAGAGCAAACCCCCCCACGGCTCCCCGAGAGCATAAACACAGCCCGTAGCTATGGAGCAAGCACTCAGCTCTGGGGTCACACAGCAACGTGCTTGGCCTTGCCCTTCCCACTGCAGCCATCAGCAGCTCTTTGCTGTCTGTGGTGGCTGCCAAGGTCAGGGACCTTTTGGACAGCAGAGAGCCAGGCAGGGCCCTCCTGGGCTTGGTGGAATTCGGCGTTCTCTCTCCAGGACCCCATTACCTGCCCCAAGCTGAACAAACCCTGAGTTTCTTTTCTGTTTGTCTCCTCTTTCCCCAAATCCCTCCAGTCTCCAGGCTGCCCAGATGTGCTGATATCATCCAGCAGCCCTTGCATAACTTCCCTCTTGGGATCAAAAAAAAATGAAACTGCTGCAGTAGCAGTTCCTATGGAAATTTATTATTTTAATAAGATCCTCTGAAGCACTCAAAACCAAACTAACAGCTGTTCAGAGACCAGTTGTTTGCCCTGAATCCATTGAATTTCTGGGTGAGCACAGACATTTGGGATATAAACTCAAGCAATTCTAAAAGTGAAGCTCAGAAAACATCCCAATCAGAAACAGCATCTTGATGAAGTCGAAAACTGAATTTAGCATTCAGGTTCCTGTTTTCTTTTCCCTCTGGATGGGTGAGAAAAGATGAGTGGTTTATTGTTCTGCTCTGAAAGGCACCAAATAGCTCTAGGTGTAACAGCAGGACATCTCCTGCATTTGATTTAGGGCCAAATTGCAGGGGTACACCAGAGCTTGCACGACCAAACCACACAGCCACGTTGTCTTCTGGGCTCCCTGCACAGCCTCTGTAGCCTTCACCAAAAAAAAGCGGACTTAGAGCAGGACAGGAGAAAGGGAAACCAGTCCCAGCACGGCAGGGATGGCTGCAGGGCCCTGTGTGACACGTCTCAGACCACAACCTGTTCAGGAACTGCCACCCTGGCAGAGTTCCATTTGCAGAAGGGAAGTGGGCAAACTTTCTGGGCTGTACAGGGACCTACCTGACGTGTCCTTGTGGAGGGGTGTGGGATGAGCCACTGAGATCACACTGCTCCTCTCTGTCCCCTTGGGTGGATGTCCCTGTTTGGGGCAGGATCAGGCATTGCCTTCCTCCTCCTCCTCCTCCTCCTCCTCCCTGTTCAGCCCTTGCAGCAGCACACACTGAATGCAGAGCTGTGCAGCTGCTGGCCTCAGCTTTCCAACTTCCCTTCTCTGTGTTCCCTCTCCAACCAGCTTTCCCTGGAGGAGAATGGGAGGCAGCTGACAGTCCCCCAAAGGCTGCCAGAGTGCCACCTTTTTCTTATTGAGAGCCAAGGAAACCCCCCAGGATATTTTCCCATCTAGGACTCAGCCCCCCATGAAGTCATTTGGTTTTGCACACAGCAGTTTTGAGTGCTGAGGGAAGGGGACTTGCCCAGCTCCAATATGTTTGAGCCATCTTTCTGAAGAGAAAACCCCTCTCCAGCTTTCTTCTTTTCCTCCCTGTCCCATCCACACCACAGCTATATCTGGCCCCAGTTACCAGCTGGAATTTTCTTTTTTTTTTTTATTTCAGGTTTATTTTACTCCTCTTTTAGAACTGCAGAACCCTTTGGGTCTGCCAGCTGCAGTGAGGGATGGGGAAGTTAAAATAAGGGAAAAGAAGTCAGACATATTAATTATTATTCACTATAAATGCCTAAGTTTGGATTTAGGCCTGCAAAGCTTTCAAATTGCAAGGCTAAGACCCTCCTGGAGCAGGACCCTCAGATAAGCATGGCCCCAGGTACAGCCCAGAGGGAGGAAGGAGCCAGAGCTGCCAGCTAACGACCCAGCCCACCAGAAAAGCTGCTGCAAGCTCTCCAAACATGGCCAAGGAGAAAAACAACAAAAGACAATCTGGTGGGATTGGGAATTGGGGGGAGACAGGGGAAGGAATAGGTTATTTCAGAAGGATTAAAAGGTCAAAGGACTCGAGGTGGAGAAGTCAGCTCAAATCCACCCAAAGCTGTTAGCATGGGATCATCTGAAAAACAAATCCAAGGGCTAATCCTTTGGCCTGTGGAGGAGAGCAGTGCATGTCAGAGATGTTCCCCCTCCTCCCCCTGGGCACGTCCTGCTTCAGGGATGAACTCTCTGATGACCCTTCTGGATGTTCCTCCAGCTGGGACACCACCTCCTCCTTTGTCCAGGGTTTGCTGCCTCCTTAAATGTAAATACAGGGAAACCTGTAGGGGCAAGGAGGAAGCCCAAGGGCAAATTCTTCCTCCCCATACCAAATACAGGGCACTGTCATTCCTCTCCAGAGGAGGCTGGAGCAGGAAAGAAAAGAGCAAGCCTTCCAAGAGGGCTCCTCCCAGGCAGGAGTCATGGAGCCCAGCAGCCAGGACCTGGCAATCTCAGCAGCTGTGTGGATCTTCTGTTGAACCTCTCTTTGCCACGGCCCTCAAACTTGTATTCCTTTACTCCACCAGCACTTATGAGGCCCTGTGGGAGTTGGGGTGTCCCAGCCATGCCAGGGCTGATTTGGGGCGTGCCAAGTAGCTCCCTTGGAAACCCAGGCTGTGTTCTGCTTCCTACTTGTGGAGTGGAAAAGGAGAAGACACGTTGGAGACTTGTGCTGTCATCATCCCAAGGCTCTCAGCCTCCCTGACGGGTGTCCCTCCCTTCAAAGATGTGAAGAGAAATCCCAAGAGCTGCTTTCTCCACACCTAACAACCTCAGTGGACCTTTCCAACTCCAGGTCTTACCATTGCCCTCCATGGAGAGGGACCAGTTCTACAGCAGCCCCAGGCACCTTTTGCTCCACGGGTGTTTCCAAGAGCTGCTCCTGCCCCACACACACTTCTCACACAGCCCAGGTTAGCAGAGCAGGCTGCAGAACACTCTGAAGAACAGGCACCCACTCCCACTGGTGACCCACGAGCCTTCCTGTTTCATTGCTCTCTTCTGAAGGGTGTAAACTTGGTCACATCTCCTTAGAGACACCAGCTCTTTAGCTGACAGGGCTTTTGGGTAGCCTAAAGGCAGGCAACTGGTGGTTTTCCTTTGGGATGAGGGGCCTGACCCACTACAGCTTCCAATGAAGGAGTCTCATTCAGCTCTGGATGACCTGCAGAGGTGTCTGTTGCTGGGGGGGATCCCTCTGATTCTAGCAGTGGCTCGTTTCCTTAAAATAAAGCCACTTTTTTAGCAAGACTCTGGTGCAAAGGGCTCCGCAGGGCTGCCTGTTGTGTGCCCCTTGCCACCCCGGGAAGGGCAGGGTGGGCGAGGTGACTCCTGACATCTCCTGCTGGGCAAAACCCAGCCTAAGGCTGCTGCTCTTCAGCTCCGGGCACTAAAATTTGGAGCGAGGCACCACCTAGAGGCATGTGGGGCTGTCGTAAGGCTGGAGGAGACGAGCACAGCCGGGCTCCAGCTCTTTTTGGCAAACGTGACAAGCTGACCAGAAACCAAAAGTCTCAGCATTCCCATTTCCCCGTTCCTTATTTTATCAAACCCAGTTGATTAATTTGAACAATAAGCACAAACCTGGAAGCCCTGTGAGAGAGGAAGCTGTGGTCAGATGCTCTGGGAGAGGAAGTTCAGCCAACAGCAGAGAGTCCAGTGAGATGCTTGAATTGAGGTAGCACCAGAATCCAGGCAAGATGTTCTCTGTTCTCTAGCAATTTGTTCCAGGCTTTTGTGTCTGTGAAAGTCTCACCCTCCATTTTTAGCTATTAAACAAATGTGGGGGTTTTTTTTGCAATTGCTTGTTGGCCTCACCCACAATCTCACAGCTTTTTAGCCTTGTGTAACTGAGCAGCCTCTCCAGGCCAGAATGCACCAGGATTACAGCACTGCTGAGGGAAGGAGCTATTCCTCTTCTCCTCCAAAGTCATCTCCTTTGGGACCTTGATGCTGAGTTGAGGTATCCACTCCCTGCCCTGAACCACCTGGGCTCCTCTCCTTGCACTCACATCCACTCTCCAGAACCTGGAGAACAAGTTCCTTCAGAAAACAGATCCAGATGCCTCTCACTTTCTACCACCATCACATTTTCTTCTTTCCAGGTTGTCCTTTTCCTTTTTGCAACCTCCTTTTCCACTACAAACCTGTTACTGGCCTCTCCCAAGTGGGAACTTAAAGAATAATTGCTAGGTCTATGAAGGCAGAGTTGGTTTTGTTTGTTTTAAGCCATAGGGTATGTGTCATGAAGTTTATTGCATCACTGAAGTCTGTTATTATAATGAGGTAGCTCTATATAACAGTATCACAACTGGAGACTAGCCCTGGCTCTGTCTGTGCCTTCAAGCTGCTGTTTTCCTACACTTGATCTCCTGGTCCAGGGAGAAACTTTCAAAGAAACATCAACTGCCACTTTTAATATCCAAAATAGCAGCCTGTGTAATATTCCTAATAGCCCCAGACACGTGGAAAACATCACTAAATCCTTGTGGAGAGAGAGCTACACCTCTGACAGAGTCAGATGGGGAAAAAATAATATTCCCTGAATCCCCTTAGACCCCTTAGTTTGAAATACTTCTGCCACCAGAACTGAGAACTTAAATTGTGTCACCCTTTCTCACAGGAGGAGACACAACCCACCCTCCTTCTGCAAACACTTGAGCATGTGCTTAAAGGTATTCTTGAAATCAGTGGAGCTGGTCACACAACTTTAGTCACTGAGCACAGGTTTTGTGTTCCAAGGAGCCCAGCAGCACCCCTGGCAGCTGCATGGGTCTGCTGTTGGAACTCTCTCTCTTCCACAGCCCTCAAAAAGGCACATTTCTTCCTCATGCCCTGTTGTAGGCTTCACCTCCCCAAGGTTTTGATCTTCCATGCTGCTCTGGGACTAAGTTAAACACCCAGGTTGCATTCCCTAGAGGATGCAGCACTTTGTAGTTCCTTCACTGCTTCACTGTGTTTCACTCCAGGCTGTCAAATAACCTTTGAGAATACCAATGCCCTTGGTGATAAGACCAAAGAGAAGGGGGGAGGGGAGAGAAAGGCTTTTTTTTTATTTTAAGGAACAGCAGTTTAGATTGCACACAACTAATCAGCACCCTCTTCTGCTGCAGTGTACTTTAGGGTACAGCGTAGGGTAGGTTCCCTATCTCAGAGCAGCACTTTACTGTAACTGTTCTCCAGGAGGAGGAGGAGGAGGAGGAGGAGGAGGAAGAGACCAGCTCCAAAAGCTCCACCAAACACCTCACACCACTGCCCTCTTTTGAGGACGCCTCCCACTGTGGCCCTTTCCCATCCCAGCAGCAGCTCTGGAGATGGGCACTGCTGGCCTCAGTTGATGACTTCCCAGAGCTTGTGGTAGTGCAGCTCCACCTGGTTTGGGTGGGTGTATGCTGGATAAAACCCAAACCTGCCTGGATGGCCAGGCCCAGGGGGTTGTGGGGGATGGAGTTCAACCCAGTGGGCAGCTGGTCACAGATGGTGTTCCCCAGGGCTCAGCACTGTTCCATGTCTTGATCTGGGTGAGGGGATTGAGGACACCCTCGGGAAGCCTGCAGACAAGCCCAGGTTAGGCAGGTGTGTGGATCCATTTGAGTGTGGGGAGTTTCTACAGAGGGACCTGGACAAGCTGCCCCAGTAGGTCAATGATGATTGTATGATGTTCAACAAGGCCAAGGTCCTGCACTTGGGTCACCACAACCCCATGCAGTGCTACAGGCCTGGGGAAGCGTGACTGCAAAGCTGTGTGGCAAGAAAAGGACCTGGGGCTTGGTCAACAGCTGGCTGAAGGTGAGCCAGCAGTGTGCCCAGGTGGCCAAGAAGGCCAACAGCACCCTGGCTTGTCAGAAAGAGCATGGTCAGTGGGACCAGGGCAAGGATTGTCCCTCCTCTGTGCTTGGCACTGGTGAGGTCACACCTCGAAACCTGGGTTCAGTTCTGGGCCCCTCACTCCAAGAAGGACATGGAGGTGCTGGAGTGTGGCCAGAGAAGGGCAATGAAGCTGGTGAAAGGTCTAGAGAACAAGTGTGGTGAGGAGCAGCTGAGGGAGCTGAGCAAAGGGGGCTCAGGGGAGACCTCACTGCTCTCTACAACTCCCTGAAAGGAGATTGTAGCCAGGTGGAGATCAGTCTCTTCTCCCAAGGAAGAAGTGATAGGACATGAGGAGACAGTCTCAAGTTGTGCCAGGGAGGTTTAGGTTGGATATGAGGACAACATTCTTCCCTGCACGGGTTATGAGGCAGTGGAACAGGCTGCCCAGGGCAGTGGTGGAGTCCCCATCCCTGGAGGGGTTTCCAAGCCGTGGAGATGTGGTGTGAGGGACATGGGTCAGTGGTGGCATGGCAGTGCTGGGTTAACAGTTAGACTTGGTGATCTTAAAGGTCTCTTCCAACCAAAATGATTCTGCTATTCCATTTGGAAGGTCTGAGAAGGCAGCTGATTCACTGATCTCCCAGCTGAAAATTATTGTTTCCAGTAAAATCCTTTCCTACCAGTGCTGGAGATCTCACCTCGTTGTATGGACTGTCTTATGCAATCCCAAAAAAACCCCAAGGGGCTCTTATTTATGGGGAGGTGACAGAATGGAAAAACTGAATATGAACTGCAGCAAAAAGATGCACCCTGAGATGCCCCATCTCCTTTCTTACAACAAGGGCTGTGGAAGAAAATGAAACAGGAATCTGCTAATTAATATATAGTGAAATTTCTCTAGAAAAAGGAAGTGGGGAATTCTGTTTTGTCTCATCCTGAATCAGTTTCCTGTAAAGATAAGTGGGTTTTGAGAGGGCCACTTTGTCAGGGGATCAGGCAAGCAGCACACAGACAAACCTTCAAGCTGTGTCATATGGCCCACTCAAAGAGCAACTACCAGCAAAGGAAGCAAGGTCTTTTATTTCTTTTTCCCATTATGCATAATAAAACATCTTCAAAGTTAGTGCCAGCTCTTCTTCTGGGAAAAGACACAGTTCTGGTCACTAGTGACTGGAGAAAGGTGGAAAAAAAAACAGGTATCAGGAAAAAAGCTCTTGAGAAATGACACAGACTCTTGCTGCTCCTTGTGTTCAGCCCCGACAAGTTTCATTGTTCTAGAGAAAAGTGTGATTTTAAAGCCATTTTAAAAGCTAGGAACAAAAGTATATGGATCAAATGTACCAAAAAGACATGCTGAAATATTTGTTTCAGTCAGGTTTGGACCCTCCTTACTATTCTGCCCTACTAGACTAAAATCCAACTGCTTCTACAGGTGTGAAACTAGCCTTAGTTTTTTTCATTGGGTAAAAAAACCCAAATATATCTGCAAGAATTTGAGGAAGGGTTGTCTCCATCCTGGGCTGCAACAGAAGCAGCATGGCCAGCAGGTCGAGGGAGGGGATTTTGCCTCCTCTGCTCCACTCTTGTGCAATCCCATCCAGAGTCCTGTGTCCAGCCTGCAGCACAAGACACAGACCTGTTGGAGCACGTTCAGAGGAGGCCACAAAGAGGATTTGGGGCTGGAGCACCTCCCCTTTGAGTACAGGCTGAAAGAGTTGGGGTGGTTAAGCCTGGAGAAGAGAAGGCTCTGGGGAGATCTTATTGTGGCCTCTCAGTACTTCAGGGGGGCCTGCAGGAAAGCTGAGGAGGGATTCTAGCAGAGAATGTAGTGGTAGGACAAGGGCTAATGGTTCCATACTGAAAGAGGGTAGACTTAGATTAGGTGTTAGGAGGAAATTCTTCACTCTGAGGGTGGTGAGACACTGGCACAGGTTGCCCAGTGAAGCTGTGGATGCTCCATCCCTGGATGTGTTCAAGGCCAGGTTGGATGGGGCTTTGAGCAACAGTGGGAGGTGTTCCAGACCAAAAGTCCCACATGATACCTCCCCTGCTGAGGCTTCCACCACTTCAGCTAAATGCCTGCAACTGTAATGCTGAACACATCCAGGAACCTGAGCAACTTGTGTTTTCTGTGGCATCACAGCTGCTTGGAACAGCAAGGAGGTCTGGCTGCAGGCATCAAGCCCTCAGAGGGGTTCCCAGTGGTATCAGCTGAGGTTCTGCTGAGTAGCCCAAAAGTATGCAGCTGGTGGAAGAATTTTTCCTAGAGATATGTCTCAAGGATGCTCAGTGAAAGCAGCCAGAAAAGCTGGCCTCATTCCTCTGGTACATGTCTTGGATCTGTGAGGTCTGTATTTTACCTCAGACACAGGATAGGTATTTTAAAACATACTGTTAAATTTATTATACCTTTAAAAATAAGAAAGAGCTTCTGAATTTTATTTATTATAGTTTATCTACAGCTTCTCTCCCCTGACAGCTTTTGGTGTGACTTGTTCAAGCTGAGACTGGGTGCAAGAAACAGCTGGAGCATGTTTAGTGCAAGGTTTCCTCACAAAGCTGCCTCCTCCTGGGAGAAACAAGGGCAGATAAAGACTAGAAACTGCAGCTGGAGAGAGACTGTCAGCATTTCTTCTACAGGCAAAGCACACCCTGGCCAAAAAAACAGACACAAGCATCTGCCCAAAGGGGCAGTGAGGAGATTTTTCATGCTGGGAGCACTGGTTCATATGAGGTTACTTTCCTGTCTACCTGCCAGGCAATGACCATGGAATCATAGAACTGTTTTGATTGGAAAAGACCTTTCAGATCATCAAGCCCAACTATAAACCCAGCACAGCCAGGTCACCATTAAACCATGTCCCTCAGCACCACATCCACACATCTCCAATAATTCCAGGATTCCACCACTTCCCTGGACAACAAAATGATGCACAGAAGCTAATGGATTTGGGAACAAAGCAAAATCTGGAGCTAGCAAAAAGGCTGTACTGTAAAGAAAGTTCAACACCATTCTTGGAACAGTGCATCTGTTAGTTCCCTTCATTTCAGCAGGGCTTTTATGCACTCATGAAAGGGAAGAGCCTGCAAGGTCTCAGAAAATGAGTAACAAGTCTTTGGAGACAGTCTCAGTCAAAGGTGGAGCAAGACACATGATAGGTAAAAAACAAAAGTGGGCATGAAAAGTCAATTAAATTAATGAATTCAAAGAAGTGTCTCTGAGCAAGCAGCATGAAATTAAGATCTCACAAGTACCTTCTCTGATCAAAGCAACACAAACCCCAAGAGATGGATAAATCAAAACAGCTAAAGAGTCAGTTTTGATAAACAAACCTCTGTGCACTGGAGAAGGGTGATAATGTAGTGGGCAGGACACAAGTTAGAGGAGCTCAGCTCATCTCTCCTTCCCCTCAGCAATATCTCGTGGGAACTTGGGCAAGTCACTGATTTGGATCCATCCCCAGCTAACTCTAGGTGTTAAGAGGAGGATGGTGCCTAAATTTAGCCCTTTTCAGCACCTTAGGCCCTTTTCCATCATCCAGAGGACAATTCAGACAGCAGGTGAGCTAAGGTGTTCATCTAACCTAGAAAGCACAGCTGAGTACCTGCTCTTAGACAGGATGAGTGCTGGCCTCCTGGCTTCAGCTCCCAACTCTAGACACCAGGATGGCCTCACTGCTTCTTTGCCAAGACTCTTGGAAAGTGGCATTTCTTGAGAAACATGAGACTCTAAAATGCAGTGTTGATAGGATCAAGAGGATCCATCAGAAAGCTGCACACTGCTCTTAGGTCAGAAGATTTTTCTAATTGGATGAGTTGGGTTTGACTTCCTCACACAGCAGACTTGCCAAGAAGTAAGTAAACCAACCTGCTAAAGCACATTTTCCACTGAACTGCTCTTTGCAAGTGAGTCTGCTGTCATATGCTGCTGGGTTAATAGAAGAGGTGGTACACAGGACCAGATTTGGGTTTCTGTTATTTTCCTTTCCTTCACCAAACCCTTCTGTTGCAGTCCTTGCACTAATCTCCTGTATTTATTGATGATTTTCTTCATTACAGTTAAACTCTTGCTGGCACAACTCATTCTTAAGAGCCTGACTATCAATACATGTAAACTTTAACCATCTGCCTACATTTAGCTTGTATCCAGAGCTAAACTCCAGCAGCTGCCCTGTCACAGATGGGCTGTACAAGCAGGGGGAAGTTCCTGTTAACTCTCACCTAAAAGTTCTATGAATTCTTTATTCCCAGACTATTTAGACCTCTTCCTTTTTCCCACCTGATGTTTCCCCTCGTTTAGAAATTGTCTTGGCTTCCAACAAAACATTTCCCTGATGCTTCCAGTTCTTTGTTGTGGGAAGTATACACAGGAGGAAGGTTTCACAACAGTATCTCCAAAACTTGAAGCTTTTCAAATCGTCCTTCTTGTGTTTCTGGTAATAATTTTAGCCTGGGGAGGAACTGTGAACTTTGCTCAGTAAAGATGATTTTCCCCTCTGTCTGAGCTCTAAGCTGAGTTTGATTTCTGGGTTTTAAATGATGTCTAGTCACTGCCACTTGGTGCCAGGATGTGCATGGTCTGGAAGAGCTTTCTTTCCTCACCTGATGATGGCTTTTCTGCACTGTGTCAGGTAGCTGCCACAGTACTTTGTTCAGGAGTCCTCAGCACAGAAAGGACATGGACCTGATGGAGCAGGTCCAGAGGAGGCCACAAAAATGATCCAAGAACTGGAAGAGGCCAGGCTGAATGTTGGGGTTGTTCAGCCTGGAGAAGAGAAGGCTCCAGGGAAACCTTATTGTGTCTTTTCAGTACTTCAGGGGGGCCTAGAAGAAAGATGGGGACAGTCTTGTAGCAGGGGCTGTTGGGACAGAACAAGGGGTGAAGGTTTAAAACTAAAAGAGAGGAAACTTAAGAGTAGATAGAAGAAATTTTTGATGCTGAGGGTCGTGAGACAGTGTCCCAGGTTGCCCAGAGAGGTGGCCAATGCTCCATCCCTGGAAACGTTCCAGGTCAGGTTGGACGGGGCTCTGAGCAACCTGCTCTAGTTGCAGGTGTCCCTGCTGGCTGCAGGGGGTTGGATCTAGATGACCTTTAAAGGTCCCATCCAACCCAAACCATTCTGTGATTCCATGATTCCTCCCTAGTTTAAACAGGGGTTTGTATGTGGAGAGAATTTTGGAAGGAAAATGACCACTGGTGGCATTGGGGTGGGGAGAGGATCTGCCCACGTGCCACAGACAGGTGGGGCTGAGGTTGCTGGAGGAGGGACTGACCTTCCTCCTCAGCACTTTGAGGTCCACAGCGTGGTGTGAGCAGGCACCTGTGTCCTTCCATAAACATCCTTAACTGGAGATGGGGAGAAATGGGGAAAGTTAGTTTGTGAGAAATTACATTTCCACCCAAGAACCCTCCTATCTGCCAGGGGAATTACACCCACTGTAGGTTGGCCAGTGGTAGGTGATATTAGGGTCATTCCCAAGAAGCCTAAATTAGTTAACTCTTCAATTTGCACATAAAGGAGGGGGGGGGAGATGTCCCCCCTTCCTCCTATGCAAGAAGGGGCTCAGGGGGACTGGCTGGCAGAGGGGCAGTGAGTGAAGTGAAGGGACAAGTTATGCAACTTTCACTTAGCTGAGAACTGTTTCCAATCTGCAGAAAACAGCGTGTTGCTCCCCCCGTTCCCCAGGCAGAAAGGCCCAGTTTTACAATCTCCTTTTATTGTTTGGCTGATAAGCAGGCATTTCACATTTCTAACAGTATACAAAATGTCCTTTAGAAAACTCAGCCAGTGCCACAACCTTTTCCAGCCGGAACATTAAAACCAGAGCCTGGCTGCCCAGCCAAGTTTTCACCCCGTAACGGAGTGTCCCAAGCTGTGTGGCTGGCCCAGGCACCCCAGCTAGGGAGGGAAAAGGCTGCAGGAGGAGCTGCCAGCCTCAGCCCAGTGGGCAGGGGTGTAAACACAGCACAAACCTTGCTCCCTCAGCCCCCTGCTGTGACCCACGCTGTCACAGACTCCTGCTAGAAGCAGCTCCAGAGCGAGGGAGTCTTCCTCCCTTGGCAAAGCCCCCTAAGGATATTTCTGCGTGGCACAGACCTGCCTGCTACCTCCCGGTGTCCATGGAAGGGTCAGGGGGGTTGACCTTTTCCTGGGGAAACCCACCTCCAGTGCCCACAGCCTGAAATGACCCTCCCAGGCCACCGGCCACTGCAAATAAATTTGTTTTTCCATGACTCGAAGGAGCAACAGGAATAACTTGATTCTGGTTAGTCTCAAGATCTGAGAGCAGAGCGAGCCGAAATCGCTGAATCAGAGGATATGGATCTCTGACAACAATAATATTTATGAGACTTAACCAAAAATTGCTGAAGATGTTTTTGAAAAGAAGAGAGAGAGAGAAAATAGCACCTTCAGAGATCCCCACGATACGCTTGTGCTTTGTTACTCAAAGGAAACGTGGATGCAGGGGTTTTTTTTTTGCCAGCTAACAAAATACTTTCTAACGAGGCATTTTGACAAAGCTGAAAATATCTTACAGTGATGTGAGTCATTTTGGCTTCAAGTGCACATCTGAAGAAAAAGGAATCTCGGGGGGGTGGGGGAGAAATCTCTTTTAAGTCAGTGCTGGCATGAAATAGACTCTTTAAGTGACCAGCCTGGAAAGGCAATGCATATTTGTATTTGATACAGAACGATGGCTATCTTTCAACCCACACGAGTGCTTTGTGGTTTTTCTTGTTATTTTTAAACACCAAGAAGCCCCAAAAAATAATAATAAAAAAAAAAAGTGTCTAATTCCTTTCCCAACTTTTGGATGCTGATAAAGTTTCTCTCTTTAGTGGGCTACCGTTAGTTTTTACACGTAGCTAGGTGACCTCTGCTGGTGGATTCCTTCCATAGCTGCAATAATTCACACACGCAGGTACAGGCACATTGATATTCTGGGAAGTGCTGCCCTACATACACCACAACACACAAGAATATACAATCCCTGCTCTGAAAAATCCACTCCCACGCTGGAAAGGTGTGGGGGAAAAAAAAAAAAGTATTGTTATCCCTCAGCTTTCTCCACTCCCAGATGTTTTCTAGGGCAGGTTTTTTTTTGAGCATCTTTGATAAAAAGGTATGACCACCTCAGGATGGGGCCACTGGTGTTTATTCCACGTAATGGGCTAAATGCTTGGAAAGCCCCAACGCTTCATCCTGTTAGAAGCAGGGAGGTTATAGCAAAGAAAGGATTAGTCTCCACTTGCATTCCTTTCTTGTGCTCTTTTTCATACCATCTGCTCACAACCATTGTGGGAGAAAGGATCCCAGCTAAATGGACTTTTATTCTGACTCAGCACGGCTGCAGACAGTCTGTCCTCTATGATACAGCAGCACAGTATAATTTGATACTTAAGAAAACAAAACAAAACAAAACAAAAAAAAAGCCCAACACCCATTCACCTTCGAGATCACAATGCAACTTGCAGCCAACAGCCCTGGTCTTTGTGATATCCAAGGTCACTGTTATTATTACAGCACAGTGCACGGAAATACCACAAATACCAAGAGAGCCTTATCTATTTATCATAGGTGAAGTTGGCACGGCGTGCAGCACGACGGCTCCACGCCGGCTCACGGGGCTATTCTATTCTGAGGCTGGTGTTCTCAGATAGGAGCTCAGTGGATTTCGTGTGTCTCTGGGTTGGTGATGGCACTGCCACGGCCACCTCTCCAACGCCAAGCCTCCACGCTGACAGCTACCGCACCTCAATACAAGGCAGCAAATATAAACAGGCTGGGAAAAATATAAACAGGGTGGAAAAAAACTCACCCTGACCTTGCCGGAGTGAGCGGCAGGAGCCAAAGGCAAAAGCCAGGCACAGGTCTTTCCCCCTCCCAACCAGGCGTCCCCACGCCTGGAGCTGGGATGGACCCCAAAACACGCTCTGTGGCACCGCGCCCTGCTTTGCCACGGGGAAAATAGGGGGGGTTACACCCCAGCGTTAAACCCCAACCGCCTGAGACCTCAAAGCCCAGCTGGTGGGGCCTGAGGGGAGAGGGATGGGGTCAGGCCCCTTTGGGGGGCCGGGGA